>NC_068421.1:52613463-52868463 GCF_023373465.1 Oncorhynchus keta | reverse complement strand
GATAACTGGTGTAGGCCCATTGACTGAATACCACGAACTGCATACGCACTGTTTTTATCCTAACCTGTTTAGATGCAAATGCATGTGCGCACGTACACATGAACCAACACACAACCCTAACCCTCAAGCCTAAAAAATAAAAAGCCTTTTTCCTTGTGGGGAACGGTGAAATGTCCACTTGTCCGGATTTTCTCTTTGTTTTACTATTCTTGTGAGGACTTCAAACGCACACACACCCCACACAAACATACACACAGTGGATGAGCAGTTTAAGTGCTCAGTGATTACTCGAGCAGATTCGGAGGCTGCACGCAGGCTGAGCTGAAGGCACAGACCTGTCAGTCGTGGTTAAGTCGCCACTGCGTCCAATCAGGGGTGTGTTCAGGCGTGTTTAATGAGGGGCTGTGACACAAAACACGGCCACTTGTTCTCTGTCTTCATCGAGCCGCTGGCTCAAATAAGCCTCTCGATCTGGTCCCCTCAGATAAAAGCCTCTCAGATTCAGATGAGAACCTCTCCCTATAGTGTTTTGCAGTTTCACATAGTTGGCGATTGAGCTCCACGGCACTCTTAAGAAAAATGATGAAATAACATGAGAGGACGATTATGTGAAATAATATTCTATTGAATTTTTTTTTTTTTTTTTTTTTTTTTTTTTTTTACAAATAATGTTCTGTTTTGTAGTGTTTATTATAAACTTATTTGGAAGTGTTTGCTTGAGGATAGCTCAACGTGAAGTGAATCTAATTATTGGCGATCATTTTCCTCAGTAAAAGCCCGTTTTAGATCAATGGGAGAAAGTCAATGGGAGAAAGTGAAAGTTTGTAATCTAGTTTGTTGTTATATCTACATTTGACATTGTTATATTTAATATCTACATTTGACATTGTACAGAGTAGAGGCACTGCCAGAAACGATGCTGGAGCTAGTTTTGATTGCATTTGAATCAAGTGTCCAGTGACTGTTGATGAATTCTGACTCGTACCCTTTGCGTGGTGGCACAACACTGGCCCTATGCCCACCTGACCCTGCAGGGGCCTGTCATAGCTCGGCCACCACTTCTCCACTTGAAGTTAATTTCTCTCCACTATTGACCCATGATTAAATTCTGGAACACTCTCCTCAGACTGAAATAATATTATTTTTGATTGAGTTAGCTGCTGGTTATCAGGGCACGAAGTTGAAAAACATTTTAATTATTTCTATTTTTTTAAACACTCTAAACTATAAACAAATGTTCACAGAATCGTACGTTTGCCTGGGTGTGGAAATCGACTGAGCAGCTGCCCTGAGAAAAAGAGACTTGAGGCTCTCGCTCTTGACGAGAGATCCACTTTAACAGTTGCATTGGCTGGGAAACTGCATATCTATCAGCACCACTAAAAAAAGACACCCGAGTCCCGTAATTATCAGGTACAAACCTGACACCCTCCAACGAGAAAGATCCGTTTTGCAATGTGGTTCTGCTCCACGGCCGTGAATCAAGTCACTAAATTAAAGCAAAATACGTCTCAAGTCTTCAGAGAATCCTACTACCGGTGGGTGAGGTTGGCAGCTGATGAAGCCTGGGAGGCTGATGGCAGAGATTGAGATGCGTGGCACAGGACCATGGGTGCCGTCTTTCTTCCTTCCCAATCTCCCTCCACTGTAGCACGGTGAATTCAAAGTGCCTTTATTGGGAGATCCGGGATAGCGCTCGCTTGTTGTGACATGGGCGAGTATTCCTGGATACACTGGTTCGTACGTGCATTCATCATCAAAGTGGTTCAGATAGTTTTGAAAACTTTGCATACGACAAACACACAGGCCTGACAAGAACTGAAGTTCTTGTCAAGTCCAGGATATTCAGTGAATGAGTTGTAGACACTAAAATGAATTGGAATAGAATGAACGGACCGTAAACTCCACGTATCGGATGGCCTTCGTTTGCTTAGAGCCCTGAGAACATTTGTCAAGTAACAAAGGCCATGGCGGTCAATCGTCGTTTCTATATCAGTAATCACTCTGTTGGTCACCTGTGGAGGTGAAATCGGCATCATCACACAGTTACAACCTGCCACTGCAACTAAACGACCGTCACTGACGCGCCATCCCTCCATCCCTTCTCTCTGGTCAGGAGAAGATAGATGGATGAAGAAGGGATCGTGAGACGAGTAGAGAAAATGGATTTGAGGGACAAGTCGCTCTGTCTGGCACCCACCCCATGGCAACCCATGGCCCCAGGCATCAGGTAGGGGTATATATAGGGATAAAGGAGGATTAAAGGAGGGGTGATCATCTTTTCCCAGGAATGGTTGACCTTCACTAGCGGCAGTGGTGGCAGGATGTAGGGAGGAGGAAGGAGGAGTTGCTCCTCCGATTATGCAAATGAGGCGGGCTTTGACGCAAAGCGCCCCAGACTGGTCACCAATGTTTCACGAGTCGTGAAAGGGCAAGGCTCCCTGGGAGAAATAAGGCACATTAGCTGAATGGAAAGATGAACATGGGTGCCGAGGAGAGGGAGACGAGTGAGAGCAGAGGAAGAAGAGAGGGAGGAGGCAGTAAGAAGGGAGGAGAGAGGGGTATAAGCTCCCGAGGTCCTAATGAGCTGGACTGGCGACTCCTCCAGCACAATACATTATCATATTTCCACGTAATTAGTTTGTTTTTCCACTTGAAATGAGTGAGCGGGTTGGCGGTGCATTCAGTGCCGCGGGGGGGGCTGGCCTATCCCATCTCCTTCTCCACGATGACCCCTCACCCCCCTCTCGCATGACCACTCCTTCTCCCCATTCTCCTTATAGTAAACCCCTCATATCCACCCATCATATCCTGAGCTATTCTCACTTCGCTGTGGAAGATGATAGGGAGATGAGAGAGGGGGTCCTGGCTATAGAGCTCATGAATAATGTATGTGTATGGGGGAAGCCAACATGGAAGTGTTTTGGTAAGGTGAGAGGATCTGTGGCGGAGAGACACGAGCAGATGACTGGTGGCACTGTGGCTCTCTGTCAGGGCCCTGGGGAGCCTCAGGGGCCCACACTGCCACCGCACTGGGCTCCTGGGTCACAGACCACTACTATCAATTATCAACACATTCTTCAAGGAACGGTTTCAATATGTCCCCTTATTGCTGCAGGGCAGTGCCCTATGATACTGTACAGGATGTTACCAACTGTAAGGCCAAAGTACCTGGGCTCTATGGTGCGGGCAACTCGAGGGCGAACCTCTTGGTTCTTTCAAATTGTGTGAATTTAAAAAAACATGTCATAGAAATACGTAAGATGGCGAGGCTCCACTCAAACATGTGAGTTGATCTAAAAAGTATTTAGATAATCATATGGCATGACTAACACTATAACTTGTTCCTCTACCAATGCCTCACTAGACACTCAGGCTATCCGGAAGGCCAAAGTTAGTTACTTTTAAGGAGCAGTTCTCTCTCTGTGGGTCTAACCCCAAGAAGTTCTGGAAAACGGTTCAAGACCTGGAGAATAAACCCTCCTCCTCACAGCTGCCCATGTCCCTTAATGTTGATGATGTGGTTGTTACTGACAAGGAGCACATGGCTGAGCTCTTTAATCACCACTTCATTAAGTCAGGATTCCTATTTGACTCAGTCATGCCTTCTAGCCCATCCAACATTTCCTGATCTCCCACCCCTTCTAATGCGACTAGCCCTGATGCTCCTCCCTCTTTTTCCAATGCCCCACTATAAAGTTTCTCCCTGTAGACGGTCACTGAGTCCGAGGTGCTAAAGGAGCTCCTTAAACTTGACCCCCAAAAAATATCTGGGTCAGATGGTTTAGACCCTTTCTTCTTTACGGTTGCTGCCTCTATCATTGCCAAGCCTGTGTCTCCTCTCTGGGGAGGTTCCCATTGCTTGGATGGGAGCCACGGTGTGTCCTTTATTTACAGGGGGAGATCAAGCTGATCCAAACTATTTCTATTTTGTCCTGTTTATCAAAAGTGTTGGAAAAACATGTCAACAATCAACTGACTGGCTTTCTTGATGTCTATAGTATTCTCTCTGGTATGTAATCTGGTTTTCGCTCAGGTTATGGATGTGTCACTGCAACCTTAAAGGTCCTCAATGATGTCACCATTGCCCTTGATTCTAGGCAATGTTGTGCTGCTATGTTGATTGACTTGTCCAAAGATTTTGATACGGTGGACCATTCCATTCTTGTGGGCCAAAGCTTTTGAACACTCCATTCTAAGGAGTATTGGTGTCTCTGAGGGGTCTTTGGCCTGGTTTTCTAACTACCTCTCTCGAAGAGTGTATTGTATAAAGTCAGAACATCTGCTGTCTCAGCTACTGCCTATGACCAAGGGAGTACCCCAAGGCTCGATCATAGGCCCCATGCTCTACACAATTTACATCAACAACATAGCTCAGGCAGTAGGAAGCTCCCTCATACAGTTATATGCAGATGATACAGTCTTACACTCAGCAGGCCCCTCCCCGGATTTTGTGTTAAACGCTCTACAACAAAGCTTTCTTAGTGTCCAATAACTTGGTTTCCTCTATTGTAATCGTTCCTCTTTCACCCCTGCTGCCAAACTAACCCTGATTCAGATGACCATCCTACCCATGCTAGATTACGGAGACATCATTTATAGATCGGCAGATAAGGTTGCTCTTGAGCGGCTAGATATTCTGTACCCTTCTGACATCAGATTTGCCACCAATGCTCCTTATAGGACACATCACTGCACTCTATAATTCTCTATAAATTGATCATCAAATCAAATCAAAATCAAATCACATTTATTTATATAGCCCTTCGTACATCAGCTGATATCTCAAAGTGCTGTACAGAAACCCAGCCTAAAACCCCAAACAGCAAGCAATGCAGGTGTAGAAGCACGGTGGCCTGGAAAAACTCCCTAGAAAGGCCAAAACCTAGGAAGAAACCAAGAGAGGAACCAGGCTATGTGGGGTGGCCAGTCCTCTTCTGGCTGTGCCAGGTGGAGATTATAACAGAACATGACCAAGATGTTCAAATGTTCATAAATTACCAGCATGGTCAATAATAATAATAATAATAATAAGGCAGAGCAGTTGAAACTGGAGCAGCAGCACGGCCAGGTGGACTGGGGACAGCAAGGAGTCATCATGTAGTCCTGAGGCATGATCCTAGGGCTCAGGTCCTCCGAGAGAGAGAAAGAAAGAGAGAATTAGAGAGAGCATATGTGGGGTGGCCAGTCCTCTTCTGGCTGTGCCGGGGTGGAGATTATAACAGAACATGGCCAAGATGTTCAAATGTTCATAAATGACCAGCATGGTCGAATAATAATAAGGCAGAACAGTTGAAACTGGAGCAGCAGCACGGCCAGGTGGACTGGGGACAGCAAGGAGTCATCATGTCAGGTAATCCTGAGGCATGGTCCTAGGGCTCAGGTCCTCCGAGAGAGAGAAAGAAAGAGAGAAGGAGAGAAGGAGAGAATTAGAGAACACACACTTAGATTCACACAGGACACCGAATTGGACAGGAGAAGTACTCCAGATATAACAAACTGACCCTAGCCCCCCGACACATAAACTACTGCAGCATAAATACTGGAGGCTGAGACAGGAGGGGTCAGGAGACACTGTGGCCCCATCCGAGGACACCCTCGGACAGGGCCAAACAGGACGGATATAACCCCACCCACTTTGCCAAAGCACAGCCCCCACACCACTAGAAGGATATCTTCAACCACCAACTTACCATCCTGAGACAAGGCTGAGTATAGCCCACAAAGATCTCCGCCATGGCACAACCCAAGGGGGGGGGGGCGCCAACCCAGATAGGATGACCACATCAGTGAATCAACCATCATCTCTGTATACCCATCGTAAGACCCACTGGTTGATACTTATTTACTCCCCCCTATCTGAGATATCTACTGCAGGCCGTATCCTCCACATACAACACCTGTTCTGCCAGTCACATTCTGTTAAAGGTCCCCAAAGCACACACATCCCTGGGCCGCTCCTCTTCTCAGTTTGCTGCAGCTAGTGACTGGAGCAAGCTGGGAAAAAAACACTCAAACTGGACAGTTATCTCCATCTCGTCATTCAAAGACTCAATCATGGCCACTCTTATCGAGAGTTGTGGCTTCTTTACGTGGTGTATTGTTGTCTGTGCCCAATAACGTTTGTATCCTGTTTTGTTGCTGCTGCCATGTTGTGTTGCTACCATGTTGTTGTCGTGTTGTGTTGCTACCATGCTGTGTTGTCATGTGTTGCTGCCATAAGTCTATCTTTAGGTAGTGTTGTGGTGTCTCTCGTCATGATGTGTGTTTTGTTCTTACATCGTTATTCTATTTTTCTACTCCCCGCAGGAGGCCTTTTGGTAGGCCGTCATTGTAAATAAGAATTTGTTCTTCACTGACTGGCCAAGTTAAATAAAGGTTAAATAAAGAAATACAGAAATAGACTACATAGTTTCAGCTGTTCGTCTGTCAACAGGACTAACGAGCGGCAAGATCAATCAATGCTATTAGGAACCCATGCTTCACAGTAACACATTTACCCTCACAGTCAAGCCAAGTTCCTCAGCTTTTGACAACCAGACACGTGACATCTCCTTATACTCTGGTTGTCCTGGCGGGCCTGCTGAGGAGATGCCAATTTGCTTAAGGTGGTGTAGGCTCCTGCGGTGGCTGGCTCTGCGCTGGGCTTTGACCTGGTGTGACACGGCTCTGCAGCAGGCAGGCAGGAGGACTGACCGATGGCTACGGCTAGGCCACGTTAGCGTGTCTCCTCCGAAGCTCAGTCAAGCAGCAGCGGTAGCAGCAGTAGCTTTGCATTAGGAGCACAGGCTGGAGTGGACTTGGCCACTGTCCTGGCTTCATGCTTCATCACATACTGTCCACAGGGTGGGAAGCCTCCATCTTGGGTGCTCTACTGTGTGGCAGTTTGGATTCTCTCTCTGATGTGGATTTTAAATCAATGTTTTTAATGGGCTGAAGGGACATTATACATGAGAATCGTGATAGAGGTTCACTGTACCGATGTGCTATGTTCATTTGATTACTGTATTTGTCACAGATCATTTTCCTGTGCAGCGGGAAATGCAAATTATAGTGTATTCAAGGATTCTAAAGTTGGTCCTTTCCACTTAAAAATGTCAGACTTGATTTATCCTAACAAAAAAGCCTATCAACCCCTACAATAATGTCCATTAATTATAATCCACATAATAATCCACACTTCCTGTAGCTACAGGATTATTGTCCTGTTGTGAGAAACTGGTCAAATTAAGATAGTACACCTGTATAGCAGCCAATGTCAGCCAACTGCTCCTGTTTGGGACTCAACAATTGATTAAGCAAGTAACAATATTAAATGTCTGAACTCTGGAGAATAAAAAGGAATGAATGCAGTGGAGAACCATCCTTCTCTTTCCAGTATTTGCAGGATAAACAATACTAGATAGAAAAATGCTGACATGATGGAGGAAGGTCACACATCTTGTCCCTCTTTGGATCTTAGTTTCCGTTCTAGTTTTGCAGTGAGAGTTGGTGTAATGATTCAAAGTAAAAAAGAGAGGGTACACTCTTTAAAGACAGACACTCATATGCACCGCCCCCCACCCCCCCCACCCTCCATACACGCAAACAACCCACCATCCCAGTGGTTTTCATGTGTACTTGGGCAGCGGCTCCACCTCAGCTGCGGCAGCAGGCTGGGTCTCAGTAGAGACAATCTTGGCTGGCCGGTGTGCCCAGACAGGGGCAGCATGGCAGGGGCTCCAGTGCTCTGGCCGGGGCCCAGTTGGTGCTTAATCACAGTGAGCGGTCAGCCTGCCTGTGCGGCCCTCCTTCGCCGTTCACAGCCAGCTGACATCACAAATACAGGGGGAGAGTCAGGGGAGTGGTGCTGGCTCACTCCTTCTATCCTCCCTCCCTCCTCTCTCTTTCAACATGCCCCACACCAACCGTGCAGGTGTGTAATCTTGAGCCAGGGACAGCGGCGGCTGGTGGCCCCAAATTGTGGGGAGGGGAGGGGGTTTGGATGTAAAGGGAAAGGGACCGATGGATGAGGGGCAGGAGGGGGGAGGAGGTGGTGGTGGGTCAGGGGGACCTGCCAAGACCATGAGCACAGATCGTGTTGGAGAGCCAAGGCTGGAGCCTGCCAAAAGCTGGGTGACCAAGTCGCTCTCCAGACCCACCGCATCTCTGTCACCAATGTGCCTCTGTGTGTGTGTGTGTGTGTGTGTGTGTGTGTGTGTGTGTGTGTGTGTGTGTGTGTGTGTGTGTGTGTGTGTGTGTGTGTGTGTGTGTGTGTGTGTGTGTGTGTGTGTGTGTGTGTGTGTGTGTGTGTGTGTGCGTGTGTGTGTGTGTGTGCGTGCATGTGTGTGTATCATGTTGTTGTGCGGTAGGTACAAACAGAAATTGGGACAGAACCTTGTAAGGTGCCTCAGCAAGCACATGACAACTTGGCTGGGAAAGTAGCTATAACATAACAACCATCTTGGCTGACAGAAATGTCATCACCTCAACTATTATACCAATAGCTAGGGCTACACTGTGGCACACACAACATTAGACAAGTAAGACAACACTAAATGTCTATAGCCTATGTATTACAATTGTTGGGATGAAACTACTGCAGAAAGTGCACAAATAAAAATGGGGCACCAATGGGACACAATAGAAACAACATAAGTAGGTTATAAAGCCTGACGATTAACGCCATAGATCAAGGGACTCCAGTGATCTCCATCCTTTCCGGAGTTAAGATCACATTGAGTCAAAATGCAAGCCGAGATCTACCCCTCGGATTTGTTTTTAAACATGACTTTAAAAAAACGTAAGCCTATTCAACTTTAACCAATTAAAAACAGTTCTGTAGCAATGAGGTTTGTGCAGTAAGCTAAAGGCCCAGTACATTACCACTACATATTGGCTATGCTTGAAATGCTCTGCCAACTTTGTTATTCTCAGACCATTTTGAAATGATATATTTTTTAAAAGCTAGGTACAGTACATGATCCCACTGGTAATAGATCATTTGTTGTACTACTTGTGAGACACAGCTGAGTGAGGATCATCATTTGATTGTATTGTATTTTTACAGCCGATGGCAAAACTCAAGTCGCACTGGGTTATTTCTGCCTCACGCACCAATTCACGCTGTTACTCCTATATACACACACACACCTCAATAATTAAAAAAATACACACCGGTATTAATAACAACGCAAGCTTATCGGAACACTTTGCAGTTCTCCTTCATTCCAGCTGAAGTGCTGGTTGTAGCGCGAGTGGAAGTAGGGAGAATGTGCATTTTCTGACTTAGAAAAGTATTGAACAAAGTGTTGACGGTGCTGAATAACAACTTAAACATTAATTTATTCATAGAAACAGCAGCTCTTTGCTGTGTTCGTTAAGTCTTTTTTTCCCTCACAGTATCAACTTTGCTGTGCATTCGAGGCTTCTTTTTACAGTCTTATAGGGGTCTACACAGAATATGCAAACAGGGCAGAGGAAACCGCACTGTGATCTGAGCCTTCTGGGCCTTCTGGTCCTTCTGGGCCTTCTGGGCCTTCTGGGCCTTCTGGGCCTTCTGGGCCTTCTGGGCCTTCTGAGTTCTAACTTCACAAACACATGAAATGGTTCAAAATGGGAACACTTTGCCTTTCCGGCGCCAGGGCTGCTTAAATCAAGTGGAACGAAAAAATACATATAGGAACGCAAGGCTTTATCTTTGTTTTTTTTTTACAGAAATGTTTGGTGATCGACTAGGAATGCCTTGGAGACCACTGAGTTAGACTTTCTAAATGGTTCGTCACTGAATGATTAGTTCATATACTTTATTAGTTAGTTAGTATTAGTTAGCTAGTTAGATCAGTTAGTATTAATCAGATGTAAACATGAATGGATTTGTGTCATTTCAATGCCATTTGGACATTTGGTCAAAGAACAAGTCCGAGAACAATTCATGTCAAAATGCTACAGTACATATAGCCAAGCATTACCAATCAACACTTAGAGCAACAAAGAATATAAACACACAATGTCAATGTATTTGAATTCAAACTGAAAATGACAGCTCCAAACTACCCATTTGGGTATGAATAAGATTGTAGTCTCAAAATATCACAAAGACAATTGAACCAGGCATAAGGACATTATACGTCCATCACCAACATGAGCAGCACAGCGGTCATGAGCATGTGCATGTTTACTGCACTTATTTTTCATACTGCACGGCTGTGTCGCTTAGATTTCATTGTTACCACAATGCCGTTCAAGACAAAAAATTAGGAAATGAGGTCTACTTTGAAAGATTTGTCCTCTTTTGATTGAGTTTGACTGGGATTTAAAATGGAGGAGGTACTTTTCGTAGCATGAGGCGATGTGGCAAAGGCCATCGTGATGAAGAACCCTCGTGTCATGTCATAGTGACATAGTCTACAGCTGTGCCTTACTCTCCATGCTCTGGGGACAGGCAGGAACCCAGAGCAAGGGATTCTGGGTAGGCAGAAGGAGGGCCCTGGCCGAGAGACGTTATCGCCCTGTCATCACGGGAAGATTGATCTAAGGCCGGACAGCCTCACATCAAACCACTCTCATAAGCTCCAAAACAGACGGTTGGGGAAAGACGAGGGACGATCTGAACAACCCAAGAGCCCTTTAACTCTACTAAACCAGGAGGATAAAAAAAAGAGGAGAATAATTAAAGAAAAAAAAAACATTCATGTGTACATATGCAAATGAGTTTGGAAATGTCAAATTTGCATACATTTTCGTTGACCCCCGTTGCAGTCTCCCTCCCAGCGAAGGCTGGCTACACCGATGACAGCTCGGCCATTGTCCAGACGCCCTGCTTTACATATCACAGTGGCCTCCCATCACCGCGGGTTACCCACGCCGCCCATCAGCGCCTGTCGTCACGGAAACGGAGCCTGATGTGAAGTGACAGCGGAGACAGCCCCGAATGACTGACTGACTGACTGACTGACCGGCCACGCAGGGAGAGAGAGGGAAGGAGGGAGAGGAGGAAAAGCAGTGGAGAGGGGATATGCTCAGGGCTTAGCTAAACTACAGAATACAAAACATTTGATTTATGCTAACTTATTCATTAATTTAATCAATTAGCTGTTGACTGTTTATCAGAATAATACTATATGGGTGTGACCTGGAGCTGTGGTCTTCTTTGTCATGTGTTTGTCTCGTCTGACTTCTGATGAGAGGTTGAACTCATGCATTGTTGACAGTGAGGGCTAAAAAAAAAGTGACAAATATTGTCAAGCAAATATTTTAGACAGAGTGACAGACAATGTACCATGACAAGTAAATAGTGCAAGTATAGAGCAAGTGAAATGGTTGAGACCAAAACAGTGACTAATAATATGTCAAATATTACATATATTATATATATATATATATATATTACTCTCTCTCTCTCTATATATATATATATATACTAAATAGGAGTTTGATTTTAAAAGTATACATTTTCATTTACATTTAAGTATCCAAGTATACAGGTAAGCGATGGGCTACCTGTATGAATAATCGACACAATTATAATCGCATGCAAAAAATAAACCGGTTAGAAAATGTGATTGGATTGATACAGCTTCTAAATTTTGTTCAGATACTGATGGCATGCCGTCTCCCTTCAGGACTAGGAATGGACTGTTGGTTTCCCCCTGCTGGTGAGGATATAGAAGGCAGCAGCAGCACATTTTCCCAGCTTCAACGAACGTGAACAAATGAAAATAGCATTTGCAGATTCCTGTGGAGAAATCTGCAGTGTGAGAAAGCTTTGGTATATGTATGTATACGTTCCAAGCCCCTGACCCTTACTTAATTTAACAGAAAATAGTATTTGTTCCCAAGTAAGTACTTTAAAATGTATGAGAAGAGATGTAGCCGCAGCATTTGTAATTTAGATTTGATGAAATAAGTCCACATACATTTTAACCCTCCAACTCAGAGGCAGAGAATTTATCATCACAATTATTACATTTATTTGATTGTGCTTTTTGCCCCACCTCACATCACCAAAGTTAATTTAGGTCACGACATACCCGAGGACATAGAATTTGAACGCTCCAAATAGTATAATAACGTTAAACTGCCATCCGACACAATCATTTGGCCCACCAGCGTATCATCTTATTTAATGAGATGCCAAAAGGCTTCATTAGATTCAACCGTGATATTTGATCATATATTATGACATCATAGGATATAGTAGACTAAAGTAGCCTGCCCTACACTCGTTCTATTTGATACTTACCCCATTGATGAGGTTACAGAACTGTGAAACTGTTTTTCAGGTTTTCTGCTTATTTCTACTCATCTAAAAAAAAAAAAGGTTTCAATTAACAAATCACGTTATTTTTTATTTAAACATGGGATGTAATTTTGTCATTTAACATTAAACGTTGAATATATATTTACAGTTAAAACATAAAAAATGGTTGTAATATTTGTTCAATCTAACCCTTCTTTAAAGTCACAACAGTATGCTGTTATTCAAAACACAAAAACTATTTCCACAAATATAGCCCTAACGCCATTCTACTGTATACCTACCACAATAGATCCATAACATCCGAACCATTACCCATCAGCCTTCACTATTCTTCTTCTTCTCTCTGGTGTGGCGGCAAGGTTGGGAGGAGGAAGTGAAGAGAGCGAAGGTAATTGTTCCTGACTGCTGCTGTGATCACCTGAGGCTCGAGTCACTACTCGACATACTGAGCATTTAGCAAGACTAACACATCTATTATACATACATGGAACCTAACAGGGAGATTGGGCACAGATGTTGCCAAAGATGCAGGTTAGTTTGTCAGTTGAATAGGCAGGTTATCTTAAAAAGGACCAAACACCTTTATTTATTTATTTCTTAATTGGGCATATTTTTGTGGCAGCTGCATATGGATATTGAAATCACACGCGCGCATATATTCAAGCACAGCAAACACACACACACAAAGCAGTGTCCAGTATTTGGCAGTGAGATGCAGAGGGAGCCCAGGAGGGTCTGAGATGCAGCGGGAGCCGGACGAGGCCTGGATGGGGGATTGGAGGCTGAGGAGGATCCAGAGCTGTTGGCTGCAGTTGAAGACCTGGCTGTGAGCAGGGGAGGACAGAGACAAGATCTCGCTGCACAAACACAGCCCCTCTCAGCTAGAGATGCACACACACATGCACTCACGCGCACACTCATGAGCATGAGCGTGAATGGGCACTCACACATGCACACGCACACACACTCACACAGAGGGAGCTCCCTGCCAACCGCTCGCCACTGCCAGCCTGTCTGGCCACACTCACTCAAAGCCATTTTGTTTGTTGTTGTCACGTCACCATTTAAAAAATGGAACAGGAAGGGGGTTTTATGGGGGCATATGCATATGCCCCCCCACACACACACACACACACACACACACACACACACACACACACACACACACACACACACACACACACACACACACACGGGCAAGGAGCTTAGCTGACACAAGCTGGGCAGGTTCCCCCCTGTCATATGGCACTTCCACACAAAGCACATGTTTTTCTGAGAGACCAACAGTCACAACAACTCCACAGCCAAAGACGTCTTGAGTTCAGAGCTCCTGCCATGTCATCTGGGTTTGACATGATGCGCAGAGGTGTCCCCT
The DNA here is from genome assembly GCF_023373465.1 of Oncorhynchus keta. Taxonomy (NCBI): domain Eukaryota; kingdom Metazoa; phylum Chordata; class Actinopteri; order Salmoniformes; family Salmonidae; genus Oncorhynchus; species Oncorhynchus keta. The sequence continues at coordinate 52,854,847 of NC_068421.1, read as the reverse complement.
TCCACCGCAACCCCCTCCCTACACCCCCCACTAAAGTTGGGGTCACCCAACTCACCCGTGCTCCCATTCACACCCATTCACGCCCATATAATAAGATACCCACTATGATTGTTATGGATAATCAACTTGTAATCTACCATATGTCAAAATTGGCATCTTTTCATTACAGACATATCAATCATTGCATAAACCAATGAGAAATTATATTAGGCTGTAGATGTAATGTGCACATATTAGATGTATGCAATAACAGTATAGTGTACTGGTCTTGACCCCCAGACATCACATGTAAGTGTTCATTTTTGTAATATGAAATATCAGCCATTTTTAATTACTTGAGCCAAGGACATCAATAATTTAAAAGGTCTGATAAATGTCTGATAAGACAGACGCTCACGCACACACCAAGAGCCATTAATCAGAGCCTTAAGTAGACACATTATATTCAGTCCCCTAATCTGTCTACCTGTCTATCTTTTCTGTCAATCTGTCTTTCTTTCTCTCTGTCCAGACGCTACACCATGCTTCCCCTGTGCACCAGATTGCCAGGTCCCCTCTCTCTGCCACACATCAGTACCCAGCCTGCTGCCTGCTCCCCCAAGGATGGACCAACACCTGCTGTTGGCAGACACTACCCCCCCCCCCCTTCCCCGATCCCCTCTTGCACCCCATCCCAGCCCCCCTTGCACTGTCTGTGAGCCACACAGCTCCAGGGTGAGCCACCGAGGGAGGGAGATGGGACATGGGAGAGACCCCCAGCCCCCCTCACCTCCTTTTTCAGCTCAACTGGCTCAAGGTTCTTCCTCTTCGTTGCCTGAAGCCCCCAGTGTTCCGTCCATATGGTTGGTGTTGCTTTATTTTTGGTTGTTGTTGTTGTCATGTTGGGATTACGGGCAGTCTGACCTGACCTGCATGCATTTGGGTGAAAGAGGGGAAACCAACCAGAGAAAAGAGAAAGGGGAAGAATAAACAGGGCATGTGGTGAAGACTCATCCATGCGCAGCAGTCAATGATCCCACCCCCTCATTGACTAATGGGACACATTATGGTGTAATAAGGCACCCATTGAGCGGGTTGAAATTAAGAGTAAAGGCATGCGTGTTACTTTTAAAAGTAGCGGACCCAAGTTAGTTCTAACAGTTCAAGTATTTTAAGTCCCGCAGGGTGTTTTAAGTATTTTACTGGGACAAAGTAACCCACTGGTCCTATAGGGGGATGGAAGGGAAATAATACGCCATTTCTTGGATTCTTGTGTCCTTTTTAAACTAGGAGACAGGCAAGTGAGAGTTATCTTTCCTAATGAGAGCCTTGTTCTATGAATTGCCGGGAGGAAGGAATGAAAATTCACCCTACCATTATTATTCCTTTAATAATTCATACTATATTGCTGCCGCTGAATCAATTTCGGGACGTGAGGTATACTGCTGCCAATATTGCGGTGTGTGTGTCCAAGACAGAATTATGGCTCAAGCTCTGTTATAGGGGTAGGTCCTGTTTAGAGCTGGTGTCCAATGTGGATCTGTCAATCAAATGTAGCCCCTCTGGAAGCATGACCAAAGCAAGGGTTGTGGTCCAAGTCTAGCCCAGCAGGGAAGAGTGGTCAAGGACACAAGATTGGGGCCCATGCCTCTTCACTGTACCAGCGTAAATACTTCTGCATCACTAATCCTCAAGCCGTCCATCTCTAAGAGTTTCTGTGAATTTCTGAATTTCTGAGTTTCTGAAAAAATCCAAAAGTGGAAGAAAAATATGGATCCGTTTCTGACAGGGACTTGACAGGATTTTAGGAAGTTACAACTTGAGTCATTCGCTTCCAGAATTTTCTGAAAAGGCAACCTTGCTGAGCAAATCTGAAGCATAATTCTATCCTGTCCAGGTGCACTGTTGCTCACTGTGTGCAGGAGTCCTGGGTTTGTGTTTATGTGCACACAGAAGCAATATGACCAGACACACACTACCAAATAAGGAGAACTCAGACCTCTCTGGTTCTATTCTATTTTGGGGATCCCGAGTGGTGCAGCAATCGAATGCTCTGCATCTCAGTGCTAGAGGCATCACTAAAGACAGCTGGTTCAATCCCGGGCTGTATCACAACCGGCCGTGATTGGAAGTCCAATAGGGCGGCACACAATTGGCCCAGCATCGTCCAGGTTAGGGGAGGGGTTGTAAATTGTAAATAAGAATTTGTTCTGAACTGACTTGCCTCGTGAAATAAAGGTTAAAACATTTTTTTTTAAATAATATAAAAAATATTCAGTGCTAAGTGTATGGAAGTGAGGCAAAAGAACATAGCCTCTACATCTTTACTAAAGTCAATCGTAAAACACCCCACTAAGTGTGTAAGTCCGCTTGGCTCCAACATACCAGGAATTAAAGGTGCAATATGCAGAAATCACACTGCCATTTCCTCAAATTCAAATAGTTCGCCTAATTTCAGTTTGTGACATTCTACCATCTAAACCGCTGTGAAATACATGTTCAATAACCCAAAATATTGTATTTTCAGCTGTTTTACACTGGTGAGAAAACTGAAAGTAAAAGACGCAAAAACAAATTTTAAGAATGGGAAGCATAGAAATAGTGTACATAGAACATATATATCGTTTCTTAGACTTGCTTTCAATGAGAGTAACAGCTCTATAACTGACATTTCTTTGTGAATTTGGTCGGGTTACCCAAAAGGTTACACATTGCAGCTTTAAAAGATCATTCAGAAATCCTCACCAAAAGAATCGAAATCGCTAACGAATGTCAAACACTACCAAAAACTCTACAATCCAGAGATACAAGAAGCTAACAGAGAAAATACAAACATACTTAGAAAAAAAAACTCCCTGAAATGACAGACAAACAAAACGCTAAATTAACCTAAGCAATAACTGAAGTAGAACTGACAGCCATCATAAAAAAAAACTACAAATAATAAATGCTCAGATAGTGACGGATACATTTTTGAAGTCTACAAGGAATTCAAACAAGACATAGTACCTTTCTCAAATGGGCCCTCAACAACAGAGAGAACGCAACAACCTGGAACTAAGGTATAATTACTGTTATCCATAATGGTAAAGATCCAGCAGAATGTGCATTGTATCAAACAATATCACGGCTAAACAGCGAAAGAAAATGGCTGACGTTAGTTTTTGCAAATAGATCGAGTAATATAATCCCAGATATCATAAATCCGGCGGACGTCTGAGTGATAATGTTAGGTGAACGTTTAATGGAATGGAACGCTCTCAAGAAAAAAAACATAAACTGCTCACACGAACTGTGGATGCAGAGAAAACCTTTCACAGGTTTCATGGCCTTTCATCTTTCTAAACGCAAAAAGAAATGAACTTTTGTGAAACTCCTGAACTGGCTGCAATTGACGTACGAAACACTAAATGCCAGAATAAAAGTAAATGGTCCATTTTCATGCTTGTTAGACCTCCTAAGGGGGAAAAGACAGGGAGATTCTCCACCACCCTTAATCTTAATTTTAAGTAATGGAACCGTTTGGCAGAAATATAAGAAAAGAATCAGAAAATAAAAAAGGTCTGCAGATCAATCAGGAAGAACAGAAATGAGCAATGTATGCAGACGATGTGATTCCCTACTTAAGAAACATGCCTGTCAGTTCCTGCCACTGTGGATGGAATAAAACAACAGTGTCGTGTCCGGATACAGACTCAATACAGGGAAATCAGAATCAATCACGGTGGGTCAACCAATATCCCAAGACATCAAAACTAAGTTTCAACTTACATGGGATCAAAATGGGATAAAATCCATCTCGGGAGGGAGAAAAGGCTGTGTCAAACTTAAAACAATCTAACAACGTAAACAAGCAGGGAGAACAGCATTACCTAACCTAATGAATTATTATATATTATATATATATATTATTTGATTTGATTTGATTTGACCTTTATTTATCTAGGCAAGTCAGTTAAGAACAAATTCTTATTTACAATAACTGCCTACCAAAAGGACATAGCAAGACAGCGGCACATGACAGCACAGCATAGAAGCAACACAACATGACAACAACATGGTAGCAACACAACATGGTAGCTGCACAAAACATGGTACAAACATTATTGGGCACAGACAACAGCACTAAGGGCAAGAAGGTAGAGACAACAACACATCAAGGCAAAGTAGCCACAACTGTCAGGGAGAGTGGCCATGATTGAGTCTTTGAATGAAGAGATTGAGATAAAAATGTCCAGTTTGAGTGTTTGTTGCAGCTCGTTCCAGTCGCTAGCTGCAGCGAACTGAAAAGAGGGGCAACCCAGGGATGTGTGTGCTTTGGGGACCTTTAACAGATTGTGACTCGCAGAACGGGTGTTGTATGTGGAGGATACGGCCTGCAGTAGATATCTCAGATAGGGGGGAGTAAATAGGTATCAACCAGTGGGTCTTTCTACTGGTATACAGAGATGATCAATTTATAGAGAATTATAGAGTGCAGTGATGTGTCCTATAAGGAGCATTGGTGCCAAATCTGATGTCAGAATGGTAAAGAACATCTAGCTGCTCGAGAGCACCCTTACCTGCTGATCTATAAATGATGTCTCAGTAATCTAGAATGGGTTGGATGATCATCTGAATCAGGGTTAGTTTGGCAGCTGGGGTGAAAGAGGAGCAATTTTATCAAAAACTATACGTGGCGTACTTGAAATTTCCGCTGATATATGTTCCCACCACGGGACCACTGCCCTAACAAGTTAAAGAAGAAAGGGTCAAAACCATCTGACCCAGACGTTTTTTGGGGGACAAGTTTCAGGAGCTCCTTTAGCACCTCGGACTCAGTGACCGCCTGCAGGGAGAAACTTTGTTGCGGGGCAGGGGAAAAACAGGGAGAAACATTGGGGATATTCGCATTAGAAAGGGTGGGAGATGAGGAAATGTTTGACGGACAAGGAGGCATGGCTGAGTCAAATAGGAATCCTGGTTTAATGAAGTGGTGACTAAAGACCTCAGGCATGTGCTTCTTGTCAGTAACAACCACATCATCAACTTTAATGGACATGGGCAGCTGTTATTTTATGGATGAAACCGGCATCAACTGCTAAATGGAGACGGATAGAAATCCAACAAATGGAAAAACTAATGAGTGCAACTACACTACCGGTCAAAAGTTTTAGAATACCTACTCATTCAAGGGTTTTTCTTTGTTTTTATTATTTTCTACATTGTAGAAAAGTAGTGAAGACATCAAAACTATAAAATAACACATATGGAATCATGTTGTAACCAAGAAAAGTGTTAACCAAATCAAAATATATTTTATATTTGAGATCTGTGCCTTGACATAATCCTGTCTCGGAGCTCTACGGACAATTCCTTCAACCTCAAGGCTTGGTTTTTGCTCTGACGTGCACTGTCAACTGTGGGAACTTACATAGACAGGTGTGTGCCTTTCCAAATCATATTCAATCAATGTTTTCGCTTTGTCAATATGGGGTATTGTGTGTAGAATTAGGCTAACAAAATTAACAAAATGTGGAAGAAGTCAAGTGGTCTGAATCCTTTCCGAATGCACTGTACACACACACACACACACACACACACACACACACACACACACACACACACACACACACACACACACACACACACACACACACACACACACACACACACACACACACACACACACACACACACACACACACACACACACACACACATAAACACACACACACACACTGAAGTTAAATATAAAATGCAACATTTCAAGTATTGGTCCCATGTTTCAACTTTCTCTCAAAGTTTGTGCAAAAGTTTGTTTACATCCCTGTTAGTGAGCATTTATCCTTTGCCAAGATAATCCAACCACCTGACAGGTGTGGCATATCAAGAAACTGATTAAACATCATGATCATTACAGAGGTGCACCTTGTGCTGGGGACAATAAATGTCTACTCTAAAATGTGCAGTTTTGTCACACAACACAATGCCACAGATGTCTCAAGTTGAGGGAGCATGGAATTGGCATGCTGACTGCAGGAATATCCACCAGAGATGTTGCCAGATAATTGAATGTTCATTTCTCTACCATAAGCCACCTCAAGCATAGTTTTGAGAATTTAGCACACCTCAAGCGTTGTTTTTGAGAATTTAGCAGTACGTCCAACCTGGCCTTACAACTGCAGACCACATTTATGGTGTTGTGTGGGCGAGCAGTTTACTGATGTCAACATTGTGAACAGTGTGCCCCATGGTGGCGGTGGGGTTATGGTATGGGCAGGCATATGCCACGGACAATGAACACAATTGCGTTTTATCGAGATACCGTGATGAGATCCTGAGGCCCACTGTTGTGCCAGTCATCCTTAGCCATCACCTCACGTTTCAGCATGAGAATGCACAGTCCCATGTTGCAAGGATCTGTACACAATTCCTGGAAGCTGAAAATGTCCCAGTTCTTCCACAGCCTGCATACTCACCAGACATGTTCCCCCTTGAGCATGGCAGGAACTGGACAGCGTGTTCCAGTTCCCACCTGTGTCTCGCAACTTCTCACGGCCATTGAAGAGGAGTGGGACAACATTCCACAGGTCACAATCAACAGCATGATCAACTCTATGCAAAGGAGATGTGACTTGCTGAATGAGGCAGATGGTGGTCACACCAAATAGTGCCTGGTTTTCTGATCCATCTACCTTTGATTTGTAAAGGTATCTGTGACCAACAGATGCATATCTGTATTGTGAAATTCATAGATTAGGGCATAATACCTTTCTTTCAATTGACACACACACACACACACACACACACACACACACACACACACACACACACACACACACACTGAACAAAAATATAAACGTATCGTGCAACAATTTCTAAGATTTTGTGTGGTCAGCCTTTTAGCTGGCCTGAACAGTTACAGTACATTGATTGCACACAGATATCTTCATGTTCACTAGTCCAGATATATCATTGTATCATATAAATTATACCTTTTTTTGTTTGTTGAGGTAGCTTAAAAAATGTTCAGAGCCAAGCTGCCTCAAAAAAAAGTATCATTGATGTTACACAATGGTATATCTGGACAAGTGACATGAAGATATCTGTGCGCAATCAATGTACTGTGACTGTTCAAGGGAGCTAAACGGCTGACCTCACTAGCACAGTAATGTGTCCCATTTAAAGAGAGCTATGAGGAGTGTCGTTCTGATAGTGCTGACCCATGCTAATGTGAGTGCCAAGGCCTGTAGAAAGAACCCTATGGTAGAACCAGAGGGACAGCTACAGTCCAAAGCTGAGGCTAATAGAGCAAACTACTGCAGTTCCACTTGACAGCGCTCGTTAATTATCTTGTTTAAACACTTATTACCCAGCATCTGTCTGTCTCCATGCGCGCACACCCTCTCAGCAACAGGGGGGCACCGAGAACAAAAAGAGTTCCTCCTTCGGTAAAGCCCGTCCTCATTTATGCCTTTATAGCACTGCGACGCCACATTACATGGTTTGGATACGAGAACAATCAGGAGTTATGTTTTTCGGTTGGCTATCTGAGGGGTGACACTGAGTTTATTATTTGAATTCCCTTACTTGTCTTCAACGTACCACTCATTTCGAAGGCGTTGTCACAGAAGGAGAGGCGTGGATGTGAGATGGACTGCTTAGAGAGGACAAGCATGGGCTAATGAGTGCAATTAAAAGGACTTACTAATGACTGTGTGTCCTCCAGTGACACAGTGGAAGTCCCCGGATCCATTAATGACGATTAATCTCTGGTAATCAGCGCCGCCGTCGCAGAGGCCGGGGCAGCCCCTGTACAGCCTATTCTCGCAGCAGTTAGCTAGCACAGCCAAGCATGGAGGAGGCCATATTGGAGTCCTCACCAAACAGGAGGTGCAAAACCAAAGCACAGGGCCCTCATTCTACATGCCAAAGAGGCATGTTTGTTCTACATTATATATTTCTATCTGAATGCTCCACAACGTTGATGCCCTGCTGAATAGGCCATTCCTGGTTTTACTCCCGACTGTATTTATTTACATTTTTAAACATGGCTTGACCTGGGATGGACGTGGACGGGATGTTAACCATAGAGCTACAGAGCGCAGTCTGGAGGGCAGGCAGGGGCTCGGGACATTTTCAATACAACCGCTGGTGGCTCGGTTCCAGCTCGCACGAGAACAGCCGTGTCTATACAGCAGACCAACGAACAGCCTTGGGCCACAATGTCTGTACTGGACGTGGTCAATGGGTGAACTGTCCTCTGTGACTGTGTTTTTAACATAGCCACATCTTAATATGGTCATCGACAACGACTTGAACTTGCACCTTTGACGTAGAGAATGTGTATTTCTGTATGTACTTGCTGTATTATGTGTGTTAAAGAAACAATGTACATTGGCCAAAGAAATGACACAACTGCACGTTTTGGACTATGTTCTTTCTTTTGATATGAGAAGGAGCTGTAGTAGACCAGTGTTGCAACTTGACTCCAATTCAGTCCCTTGTGTGTCCTTCTGGAATAGACCAATAATGTTGTATGTCAACCACACCCAGAAAACACATCCTCACTGCACTGCCCTGACCACTGTAACACTGGCATGACGTCAACGTCTCACATTAACATTTGGCATTCTGGGCACTGTTTGTATGGGGTAAACAGAAACATGGCTGGCGAGAGAGGATCTTAAGGATCAGATTTCAGGACTTGGGCTGCCACTGGCCCTCATTAGACCCTGGCTCTGGTCCTCCCACCCATGCCTGGTCCAGCACCCACCACCATCGACCCTCCCACCCAGCCTCCTGCCATCAGACCTCGAGGGCCTCCAGGAGAAGTCAGCCAGGCTCTAGGGCAACTCTCCAGGCCTCCTGGATCGAGCCAAGGGTTCTTTCAGGCCACTGACCCTGAACTGTACAGTATGTGGCCAACAACCAGCATGCGAACATTCACAGTGCACACTAATTTCGCCTTACCCTGTTGTGTCTGGGCTTCATCTCTTCTCACTGACTCATCCATATACTCTTCCTATTTGTCTTATTGGCATTCACATGGGGGTAAAAACAGTGACATTGAAGAAATATGTGAATGACAAAAATGACAATGAACGGCAGGGAATGGAAAAAATGAAATGCAGAGGTACAATATGTTGGCGGATCGGATTAAGAAGCGGAATCGGGCAGAAAGAGGAGAAAGAGTTGCCAGAACAAGCTTTATGAAAATGTCTAAAAATGGGACAATGGTGGCCCTTACCAGGCGATATTAGGACGACTCCATCCTCTGGGTTTTGGATGTGGAAAGGTGTTTTGTGTAGCAGTCGCAGTATCAGGGCATGCAGAGAGCTCTGTAATTCCCTCTCGAGGGACGTCGCTTTCTCCGGCTCCGGCAAGGCCAGCGTGACTGCCAGACTGCTCGGCTTGTCTGCTAATCTCCGCTCACTGGAAAGGGAATGGTATGGACCACGCTGCCAACACACAAGGCAGGCTGCAGATGGCAACACTTCCACGAGACATCTTCTGTTTCTTCTTTTTGGCCCGCTCTTCGCCAAACTCACACTGTCTTGGTTATTTACATTGAGAGGTACAATGATGTGCCGTTTCCATATCACGCTACTCTCTCCACAGAGAATATTTATGCCACTGAGGGAGCTGTGCCTGAGTACACACTAGTGTGTGTGTGTGTGTGTGTGTGTGTGTGTGTGTGTGTGTGTGTGTGTGTGTGTGTGTGTGTGTGTGTGTGTGTGTGTGTGTGTGTGTGTGTGTGTGTGTGTGTGTGTGTGTGTGTGTGTGTGTGTGTGTGTGTGTATATATATATATCACCACTCCAAACTAGGAAAACAATATGGACATCAATAAAAAGGTAGAGCTGAAAAGAGATGTTAGCCCAAGAGAGACCACGCCGATGGTCGGCCAACACAAAGACGTTGCTGAAGCTTGCATGCCTCTACTGGGCGTAAGTCGGAGCCTGGAGAAGGACATCTGCTGGGTTTGGTGAACATATGTTTCCATGGTTCTGTGTTTCCTAAATGAAAAAAAAGTGGTGTCCCTCCAATTGTACGCATGGAAAAGACACGGCATAAAAACCCTTTTCCTGTTTTGTGTTTCATATTTTGATATGATAACCAAGCCCTTCCAAAAAACGGAACTTCTCAGAAGGGGAGGACATACTGTTTAGGAGGATGAGGCTTGCCTGGGGATACACATCAACACTAAAGAGGAAATGTGCTGGTTTCTCACGCAATTATCTCCCACAATCATCTTGAATCACCTCAACATCTTGTTCATTATTAGTCCAAATGCAATTGTACTCCAAATTAATATTAAATATATGCATATTGAGAAAGGTCTGTGACTGACATACAAGAATTCAATGACGTTTTACTCTTAAAATGATAACACTATTAGTTCATTAATTACTAACCCTGAAGCTAAAAATACTGATAAACACATGATCAGAATTCTTATTACTGTAGAACGTTATCGTAGCAATGCTTAGAATACTCTGTGATCATCTAAATTACAATGATACCAGCCTGGATAATGACATTAACCCCAATTCAGAGCACAGAACCTGTTTCTATCAGAGTGCATTTTTGGGGGGTTATGTTTACTGCCAGCACACAGTGGTTGGCCACAGTGTCCAGCCAGTGCAGCGTGAAGTCCCTAGCTAAAGTGGTTAGCACGCCGATGTGATTCGCAATGGCAGAAGGCATGGGAGCGCTGAGCCTTACTATAGGCAGATCAAATTAATTATGCTAAACAGCAGTAACGGGAGAGGGGCACAGCAGCATTGTTTCCTTCTGATAGCCAGGCGCTGGGGGTCGGACCAGGGAAGCTGCTCAGGCAGACCATGGGGCACTGGATCATTTAGAGTGTGAGTCAAATCAAAATCAGCAAATAACATTTTATTTGTAACATGCTTTGCAAATAACAGGTGCAGACTATCAGTGAAATGCTTCATTACGGGCCCTTCCCAACAATGTTTGCGCCTAGGAAAGGGACCTGCGCTGCCACTTCACTCTCATAGACCAACCTAAGGGTTCCTGAGATGTCAGTGTCACGGCCAAAGATGAGACACTGGGATGGGACGCTTGAAAAACATGCAAGCGATGTAAAAATGTCGAGGTGGAGCCACACACTTCCTCCAATACGCATTACTCGTGTCATGTAATTATGTGGAGGGGCCTTCAAAGTAAGGACCTATCTCCACTATTTTATTACTTACTGTGACCAGTATTACCTGTTTACGTAGCTTAGTTCTTGGCTTCCTTTTGGGCTTGCATGAGCGAGAAGAGAGAAGTAGAGAGATCACCTTCATTCCCCCACATTGTCCTTTGTGTCCCTGTCCTACTACTACCTCGCTCAAGTCTCTCTTTTTCCTCACTTTTACAACCCATTTTTCTTTCAGCACTTAATCTCGCTGGCAAGGCCCACAGCCAAAACCTTATATCACGTTGTGCTCCTATAGCGGGGATTTTCAGTTTATGTCTCCATTCATCAAGTCAGTATAGTGTAATTCTGGATGTCCCTGTTCTAAGGGGGGAATCATTCTCAAAGAGTGATTTATGGTCACCACGTTGTTTTCTTGCTTACCTTTCAAAACCTATGCCTTGTCTGAATACCAAATACACAAACCCACCTTAGTAAAGCAATGCAATCTCTAATGTATATCAATTGTTTTTTTATAAAATGAAGTTGTTTCAACAATCAATGGCCGGTCCGATAAACAAAAGACGATTTCACTGTATTGTCACAAAGACGGACAGGCTAATTTGGCCTGTTGAACATAAGCCATACCTCTAAATGTAAATGAAAGCCACCTGGTCAGACCAACCATTGAAGCAGCCTTGAGAGAGAATTTCAAAGGTAGGAGGAATAAATGCAAGCTTTCATGTAACTGACTCAAGGGAGTGCAGGTATTTTGTGAAGTTCAGTTTCAGTCACTAATCTGCAGTCACAACAATGGGGGCATTATGTGAGAAGGGGGAAATTTAATAAGCAACCCCCCGTCCTCGTCCCCACACACACAAAAAGGCATAGATGTAATAATTATTGGCCTTATTCATCAAAGAAGATATAAAGTTGTCCTATTATTTTCATTATGACCAATAGTAACCTACGCCTTACCCCACTTCCCTTTCCTATGCTCTATTCATTTATATTGTGATGGACGCAAGAAGATGCCAGCATACTGAATGATAATGATGTATTTCAGATTAAAGGTATTTTTATACAATAAGTTAGGTTCAATCAGTATTACCAAGGTAAGTAAGAAATATTTTCATAATAATTGTATTTTCACATGTTAATTACATTTAGATGTTCATCTGATTTCACCCCCCCGTGTAGTTTGTTTCTCACCGCAGTTGTACGAGTCCTAAAACATTCGACTGTATAGTTATTTTTGCCAATATTTTCATTGAAATAACACACCAATTTGAAACGTTTTAGATTAGCTTATATTAAACAAGTAAACAGTTAGTAATGTGATGAGCTTCGATGACGAAGACGACACAGGCTACAAACAATGTAGACCAACAGGTGGGACTAGCCCAGCATGTTCTAAGTTGGTAAAGTCATAGAAATCACATTTTCTTCATCCCAATCAATAGACACATTTGGTAAAGACTTGAATAGTTTAATTATATTGTAAAACTCTTAATTAGGCGACATCCATGCGTTTCAAATATCAAGCCCATGCTCAATTGGTGAGAGAAAAGAACATTGCTATTGATAGAAACCTGGTGCCTTGTGATAGGCCTATATGGGGCGTTCACATGCTGTCGGAAGTTGGGAGTTCTGACTGGGAAATTAGACTTGAGAAACCTTCCAAGTCTTATGCCGCGTTGAAGACATCTCGGAAATTCCCAACTTGGAAGCTCGTTGTAGACAGATGAGCTCAGAGTTTTCCACATGGAACGTATCTGAATCAACCATTAGGAAGTTGTAGCAAATTTGAACTCATCCCAGTTGTCTTGAAAACACCAGTAATTCCAAGTTGGAAACTCAGAGAAAATGTTGTGACATGGGGTGTATTTGGGAAAACATTTACTCCAAACAGAAAAGGCTTTGCAGAAATTCAGGGGTGTATTCATTAGGCTACGCCGATTCTTTTGCAAATTCAGTTAGGTCTCTCACTCTCCATTTAATTCTGTTTGCTTCCGTTTGGTTTTTAACCTGTAAACTGTTTCTGTTTCAATATGTAATGAATAGAACCCAGGTCCTTACCTGTTTTGTCCCGTTTGCACCTGTTTGGTTCCTAGCGTAAATGTTTGTTGCAAAACTTGTAACTGATCAGTGCTGATTTTTAGCATGTAAATCTTGGTGGGGCAAAAAAAATGTATTTGTGGAATGTATGCTAGCAAAGCCACTTACACAACACTAACCAATACATTAATTGAACTATAACGGTGACAAACGGTGTCCACAAACTGCTAGGGCCGACATAAAGCTGTCCCAACACCTTACCACTACTACACCTGGCTATCAGCGGAGCCTTGTCTGGCAGCAACTAGTTAATTCAGCCTCATTTACTGCCTTAAAAAAACGTGGCTGATATGGCTGACTTGATTAAACAAATGTGGTTTCTGCTGACAATTGAGATGTACAAACTATTGCTTAAGGGTACCACAAGTGCATAAGAGGCAATCAGTAATTTCGATTAAGACATTGAGTGAGCTAGGACGGACGTTGTCAATATGGCTATATGTTCAGCACTTTCGAAATGTACAGCGACAAAATTCAGAACATGGGCCGTTCTTTGTGTTCTCCCTGTATACCAAGTCAGACCCGCAGGATAAATAAAGGGGGCATATAGGCGACAATGAAAGATCTTAAAATATTCAATGATTACATTTATCAAAATCAGGTTACAGGCTACATGTGCAACACCAAGTCAGAACAGTATGCGAAATTAAGTGGAGAAAATAGATCAAATTATTAGGGTCAGGCACATGGGCCACTTACATGCACTTAGTATTACTCTGTTAGCTACCGTATACATATCTCTCTGGCATATTACATAATTTATGCAGGAACATACAGGACATTTTTGGACTCACCTTGTTGTGCTGTGCTCACTTGAACAGGAAGGTGGCACGGCGGTCCTTCGTGGGCAAATTTTGTCATCAAAGTCCGGCATTCTTTGGATTTATGGTGCTTTCAAGACAACTGGGAACTGGTTGAATCATGATGACTTCAGTGATCTTCAGGTCGTAGCTCTAGAAAGAGGCCAGAGTTCCCGATTTTACAAGTTTGAGTTGGATAAAAGTTCAACACGTATTTTCCCAGTTGTAGCTCATTTTTCCCAGAGATCCCAGTTGTCTAGAACTCATTAAAGTCCGATTTTGCAGTTCCGAGTTTCTTCGTTGACAGCATGGCCAATGTTGAATGTTTATTATTTTAAACTAGGAAAAAATACCCTTAATCTTAGACTTGGGACCACACCACCACTCCACTGAATAGCAGGCTAATGATTGCTTTGCTTGCAGTTAGCCACTCATTTCTTCCAAACCACTAATTGTTGAATTTGCGATTTCCAACTTGTTGTGTAATGTTTATGTCCAATGGCCGATGAGTACCGATACATGCTATCTATATTTTCTGCTAGCTAAGATTTTGAAAGTTAAAGCTACTGTAGATGTAACGTGATTTGACGTAATTTGACCTTGAGCATTCTTGTATGGGCACATCTAATGTAATTCTATGGCGGCACCCAAGGGACTTGAATTTTCGAGCTGTACCTTTAGACTTGGTGGTGACGTGGTGTCCCCATGAGTAACAGAACACTGAGCCAATCACGGCGCAACGCTCCATATTTTCTGCTGGCTTGCCCCACCACAACAGAAAGCACTGAGCTAGGCTGAAACACCTGCATTTTGGAGCTGCCTTACTCAAGAAAGCAAAACCAGAGACCATGTTTGTATACGGATTTATTAACTCAATTACAGAATATATATTTTTTACATTGTTTGCAAAGGGATATGTGATAGATAATGCCAAGAAAAGCACACACACAAAAAAATAGTTGCAAAAAGATGTGGGGCTCAAAACATCCTATGAATGACAGACCACCACTGACTGCAACAGAAGAAACGGAATCTGACCAATGAATTGCTGATTTGTGACGTTTCACCGCAGGTTTTTCTCCTTTGGGTGATTCCACACAAAACCACAACATTTTTTTTTGTTTTACATTTTATCCACAGGTCTTTTGAAGGAAAGAATGTGGACATGCATTTGACATGTGTCTTAACACATAATTAAGAAGAATTAATTCAATAATGAATTACAAATCAAATATTGGTGAAATGTGAAGCTTTACCACTTGCTCTGTAAGATGAGTATTTTGACTTCAATAACAATTGTCTTACATTAATTTATGGATATAGAAAAATATAAACATGAATATTGAAAATATAACATTTTTGATTTGGCTAATCTTCAATATATTGTTCAAGATAATACACTCCAGGGCAGTCAAGATCACTTTGAAACAAAAAGCTAGCTGAGTTTTTTTTTACATGAATTAAAAAAACATAAGCCTATGCAACATTAACCTATTAAAAACAGTACTGTAGCAATAAGGTTTGTGCAGTAGGATATAGGCCTAATATATTATCACCACATATTGGCTTTGCTTGAGTTTGCCCTGCCAATCCATTGTTTTTCGGACCAAGTTTTGAAATTATATTTCACTATTTGAGGTGGGCTATATGATCACACCAGTAATAGATCAGTTGTATTCCTTGTCAGGCACAGCTGATATATTTTACTGGTGCCTGCATCTGATGGTCAGTCTCTCAACGTCCCTCTACTGGACTGACCAAAAAGGGACACCGTCATCCAGCTGATGGCATAACCTGAGTCACACCACATTATTTCTGCCTCATGCACAAATTCTGGTTATTATTCCTATGAACAAAAAAGTGAAATATTTATTGGTATTAAAAAAGACCCAAGCCGCTAATAATAACGCAAGCCTATCTATACACTTTCCTAATCATTCATTACAGCTGTAGTGTTGGTTGTAGCGCTGAGTGGAAGTAGGAAGAACATGTTTTTTATAACCTATGAAAGTGTTGAATACAAAGTGTTGACAGTGCTGAGTAAGAACTTAAACATGAACTCACTCATAAAAACAGCAGCTCGTTGCTGTATTCGTTGACAGTCTCTCTCTAGTCATGGTTTTAAACGTTTTGAAATCTCACAGTATCAACTTCGCTGTAGCTTTCTTTTATTCCTGCTACATTACTGGAGACACAATAATCTGAGCCATCTGATTGGCCAGCGGTAGAAACTATAGTGCACTTGATTTGCCGGGAAGGCAGAGTTTGAATCTTCAGACATAAGAAATGGTTCAAAATGGGAACATTTCCCCTAACCGGTGCACAGGGCAGCTGAATCAAGCGCACCTACAACCAACAGCGCGATACGAATAAATAAATAAAAAAAACAAGGAATGCGAGGCTTTATCTTTGAGTTTTTTACAGAAATATTTGGCGAACGACTAGGAATGCCTTGGAGATTGACGATTGGTTGGTGACCACGGCATATCAAAGTTCCAGAGTGGGAACATCAATTCATTATTTCTCAGATTTGCTTTAATATACATACTCTACTGGTCAAAAGTGTTAGAACACCTACTCATTCATGGGTTTTTCTTTGTTTTTACTATTTTCTACATTGTAAAATAATAGTGAAGACATAAACTATGAAATAACACATATGGAATCATGTAGTAACCAAAAAAAGTGTTAAGCAAATCAATATATTTGAGGTTCTTCAATTAACAGGTGTGCTTTCTTTAAAGTTAATTTGTGTAATTTAATGTGTTTAATGTGTTTGAGCCAATCAGTTGTGTTGTGACAAGTTAGAGGTGGTATACAGAAGATAGCCCTATTTGGTAAAAGACCAAGTCCATATTTTGGCAAGAACAGCTCAAATAAGCAAAGAGAAAAGACAGTCCATTACTTTAAGACATGAAGGTCAGTCAACACGGAAAATGTCAAGAACTTTGAAAGTTTCTTCAAGTGCAGTCTCAAAAACCATCAAGCGTTATGATGAAACTGGCTCTCATGAGGACCGCCACAGGAATGGAAGACCCGGAGTTCTGCTGCAGAGGAAAAGTTTATTAGAGTTACCAGCCTCAGAAATTGCAGCCCAAATAAATGCTTCACAGAGTTCAAGTAACAGACACATCTCAACATCAACTGTTCAGAGTAGACTGTGTCAATCAGGCCTTCATGGTCGAATTGCTTCAAAAAAACACTACTAAAGGACACTAAAAAGAAGAGACTTGCTTGGGCCAAGAAACACGAGCAATGGACATTAGACCGTTGGAAATGTGTCCATTGGTCCGATGTGTCCAAATTTGAATTTTTGTCTCCAGTCGCTGTGTCTTTGTGAGACGCAGTGTGGGTGAATGGTTGATCTCCGCATGTGTATTTCCCACTGTAAAGCATGGAGGAGGAGGTGTGATGGTGCTTTGCTGGTGACGCTATCAGTGATTTATTTAGAATTCAAGGCACACTTAACCTGCATGGCTACCACAGCATTCTGTAGTGATACGCCATCACATCTGGTTTGCTCTTAGTGGGACTATCATTTGTTTTTCAACAAGACAATGACCAAACACACCTCCAGGCTGTGTAAGGGCTATTTGACCAAGAAGGAGAGTGATGGAGTGCTGCATCAGATGATGTAGCCTCCACAATCCCCCGACCTCAACCAAATTGAGATGGTTTGGGATGTTGGACCGCATAGTGAAGAAAAAGCGGCCAAGAAGTGCTCAGCATATGTGGAACTCCTTGAAGACTGCTGGAAAAGCATTCCAGGTGAAGCTGGTTGAGAGAATGCCAAGAGTGTGCAAAGCTGTCAAGGCAAAGGGTGGCTATTTGAAGAATCTCAAATAGAAAATATATTTTGGATTGTTTAACACTTTTTTTGGTTACTACATGATTCCATATGTGTTATTTCATAGTTTTGATGTCTTCGCTGTTATTCTACAATGTAGAAAATAGTAATATATATATATTTTTTTAACTTGAATGAGTAGGTGTTCTAAAATGTTTGACCGGTAGTGTATGTCACCAATCCTTCCTCCAAATGACCCTTCTATGGATATTTTTCATGAAAATCTCCCAAAATGTTTTTGTTCTTGTTTCGTGAGGAATCACCACTTTTCAACCAAAAGATGACGACAAATCCGTTTTTTGACATTTACAAACTTGTCAAAATGGATAATGTAGGTAGTTAGACCATAATTGTCAATGTTAAGCATGCTAGCTAACTTTAAAATTAGCAACATTTACTAGCTAGCTAAAATCTTAAAGGTTAAAGAATTGTTCTGACTTCAAATCACTTTAACACAATCATATCAGACTTACGACCTCCTTAATGGTAGTCTCCACATCCAACGAGCATGTGAACGCTGTCAGAAGCCTATAGAATGTTCCGCAACGCTGTATCTTTGGGTGTGATTCTATTAAAATCCCAAAGATTATAAAGGGGGTCTGTTCGCTGCTAGTGTTGTCACAATACCAGAACTTTTTAGTTCGATACCAGGTTTAAACTCACAATACCATCACGATACTTGATACCAAAAAGGTACCGCAGCAAAACAAATGCATATTAGCTAAAGTCACAGAATGGCACTTAATCCAGACAGATCTTTAGAGTTCAATATCATTACATTAGAAATGTTTGATTTTTGAATGTATGCATTAATGAATCAATTATACAATCATACATTCAATAGGTTTATTTGCCAATCTAACTACATAGCAACATAATGGGAATTATTTATTTGAATGGTATGTCTCCATTGATGTCTAGGTCAATCAAGATGTCGCCTACGCCCATTCACAATACAGGCATGTTCAGTAGGAGTGTGTGCATGCATTGAGTTATTAATCAGCTCGTTTTGGCTGATTTCAGGAGGCTACAGATGAAAAACAGTCTGTTCACCCTGCATTTGGGACTTATTTTATCGAACTGAATACTAATCAGCGACATTTGCATGGAAGAAGGAATATTTTCTCTTCTTAAACTGTGTGCCGTCTCGTCATTCACGCACAAAGTACTTTCCAGTCTCAAGCAAAGATTATCTTGACTGGGAGAAACATCAGGTGGGGGAGACTAAGTGAATTAATACTGTTTTTGGTGACAATCAGCATTGTAATCAGCAATATTTTGCATTATGAATATTTTGCATTTTACCACAAACAAGGTAGTGAAACATTGTTGGCTTCGTGTGTGTGTGTGTGTGTGTGTGTGTGTGTGTGTGTGTGTGTGTGTGTGTGTGTGTGTGTGTGTGTGTGTGTGTGTGTGTGTGTGTGTGCGTGCGTGCGTGCGTGCGTGCGTGCGTGCGTGCGTGCGTGCGTGTGTGTGTCTTAACACAGCGGGTGTCTGAGTAAAATTACAACAACAACAAAAAATATTGTGGGAAAATAAATTGACACGAAGATACTCCAGTCTGAGCTTAAACGGCTTAAACCAGGTAGAAAGTGTGTTGAAATGATAATGAACTACCTTTAAAAAGTATTTAATCCTTGTAAATGTTTTCTTCAATCACCATATTTTCAATATAAAGCTATTAGTAGTACTATTTTGATTGATTGTGTCGTCTCAAACCAGTGAGTTTATTGACCTTCATCAAGAATATAGGGGACATTTAATGATTGACAATGAGAGGTGGGAATGTTGTTCCCTTGTCATATAATTGCTACCTTTACTATCAATATAGCATGAAAAATAGTTTTCCAGATTGTATTTTGGCGATTCTTCTTTGAGACAACCTGGCTCAATTTGGGTCCCAAGGCAAAACCAGTTAAGTACCACTGTTTTGCCTGCAGTGGACTTTGCTTTGGGAACAATAATTAGCCGTTTCAAAAAAACATGACCACACGTAGTGGCTCTTAGTCGGCAGACCTAGACATAATAATTAGCCCACAACACGGACATTTCGTCTGGGACTGCGAAGTCGCGGCATAAGACTGCCGAAATTGTACAGTCTGTGCGGGCCCTTATGATAGTGTAGCCTAAGGTTTGTGTGAAAATCTAAATTCTAGGCTAACTCTTAGATGGTCATAACACTTCACTTCCTGAGTGGGACAATTTATATTGGGATGCAAATTAATGAAGTGTTTGCAATTGTGTAGCAATCTTCCTTCTCTTGTGGATAGTCCTATGCCTCCCACGGTTTGTACCAGTGCAAAAGTCCCACCACTGCAAGCTCAAATTGTTTAGATTGTCAAATCTGTAAATCATTTAGTGAACTATTAATCAAATGTGTACTCTGTAACAGTGCATAATAGGCGATGGCATGGAATGTTCTAAAAGTAGGTTTTGATTGGATTGTGGGCTCACTGCCGGGCAGCCGGGCGGGGACAAGGTGGCATGGGCCGCCAGCAAGCCGTGGGATGAGTGAAGGTCAGAGGAGCAGAGCGTGGGTTGCTGCTGGCTGACATAGGACATCAGGATGACAGCTTTGGCCGCCACGCATCGCCACTCTTTCTGATTCAGAATGATGTGCCAAGATGGACATCAACGCAGCGGGCATGTCTCAGGGTAACAGCCCCGCCTAGCATGTAGTGCCTGTCGACTTTAAATGGCACAACTGCACAATATCTTGTTCTGGGGAAGATGTAGCACTTTGGCATTTGCCATGCCTCGACGTCATTTGGCTACAATTCCAAGTGTCTGCAGGGCCCTCAGGAGAGAACAGGGCTCCTGTTTATATTTCTCACTAAGGCAACAAAACAATACATAGAAATAAACGGAATTCCTCCAAAGTTGTGTATTTCTGCCAACTTGACCATCAACTCTCACCCTCCGCAAATTGATGAGTCCAACCTGATGATACATTAAGACATGGCTAAAGCTCCCAGGGTATAAATAGCCTCCAAGGGCGCCAGGCGATTGTTTTCTGAGGAAAATAAAACCAGGGAGAGGTCGTGCACGCTAGCCAGTCATTAATCTGTAGTTGGGGGGGGTGGGGGTGGGGGGTTGCTGCTAAACTTGTGTTTGCTTGCTAAACTTCTACTTTATTGAATGTTTTTTGTGACATTTGAAAGATTCCTTGTCCATGTTGTAACATTGTTGTTGTTTTTTTTTACCAATGAACCATTCCATTGAAAAGTAGCAAACTGCAAATATTGGAAAGGTTGAAAGGCCACAACTTAAATGGAAGTATTTGTGTACAATCATTGGCCTTGACAATAATAATTTCCCTCGTCTTTGCACACAAAGGCACAAATAGATTCATTCCAAGTTGACATGTAAAACAGCAGATCCCCCAATATCATTGGACATAGTTCACCTCTGAAAGCACATGGCAGTAAGCAAGCACATTTGAAATCTCCCGTTTAGGAGAGCCATTGACCGCACATCTTGGCTCTGTCAGCATTGGAGAGGCAGATGGTACTCATGGCCCTTCCTTTCCTTTACTTCCCCCTCCCTCTATTGTAGCCCGTATCTGCCAGCCCTCTGGGCTCTGTGGCCGGTTGTAGACTCTGTGTGTTTGGACACACACATACACACACACACACACACACACACACACACACACACCAAATGTATATAGGACCAGGTGGTTGTAATGTAAGGTGTCAGGTCTGGAGGTTGTGTACTGGACACACTACCTGAATTTATTAACCTTATGCGTTTTGCTGTCTCACATACTCTTTTGTGACATCCATTATTCATACTCTGATTCTCTTGTCCTTGTCTTTCAGTGGGTTTGATCTGAATAATTGGCTTGATTTGATTAACACAGATTCATATTTCTGAGACGTGGACAACACGGTTCGCCTGACTGTTTGGGGGACTTGAGATGCATTGTTGTTTTGCATTATAGTTGAAGTTCTGTGTATGTATCCCGAGTAAGAATTCTGCCCTTGGAGCGTAGGTGGTATATCATGTAAGTTGGCGATGTTTTGTGTGAGTGTATTTTCTTCTACGTTTTAAATAGAGACATAAACTGTAGATGGTGGGCTGGATTCAACTCCGTTGATTCCAGGGGGATTTTAAAATGTGTTGCTCTGGGAACACAATGGATTCATTATGGAATGGTTTTCCTCTGGCAAATTGACCCATTTTGTAGTGCACTGGAGCAGATGCCTGGACAAGGAAGTGAGGCCCGTGTGTGTGTGTGTGTGTGTGTGTGTGTGTGTGTGTGTGTGTGTGTGTGTGTGTGTGTGTGTGTGTGTGTGTGTGTGTGTGTGTGTGTGTGTGTGTGTGTGTGTGTGTGTGTGTGTGTGTGCGTGTGCATGCGTGCGTGCGTGCGTGCGTGTGTGTGTGTGTGTGTGTGTGTGTGTGTGTGTGTGTGTGTGTGTGTGGTGTGTTACTAATCGCTGGAGCACACGTGCAGCAGGTCCCCATTACTGTCCTCACTCCACATCCTCGCTCAGAAGAGACTCCAGCCAAGTCCCAAACCCATCAGGCCTGTCGCACTGAAGAGCTTGGGTCCAGGCAGCTGCTTTTTCACTCGCTCCTAAATGCCACAATGTTTGGGAAATGAATGAGAGGAATCTTTACTGGCACTGCCGATGTGTGATGTCATGGCCGACGGCCCTGATAGAGCCATTAGGTTAATTTAATCGTTTCCTCCCGCTGAAGTTAAAAGACGTTTATGGATCACACCGTATATAATATATACATTGACAATTATATAATAAATATGATTTATTTTGCTGCATGCTTTCCCCTCTGCAGTTTTAACAACCTGGAACACAAAGGCATCTGACAACAATCAGAGAGGAAAAATGCATGAAAATAAACACCCTTGTTTGGAGTAGAGCTTCCTGGGTTTTGTGAAATGCTTCACTGAGTGCTTCTTATGTTCTGCAAGTGCCAATAAGGCAGATACAAACAGGACAAAAGGTGCCTGGGAAGAAGTTTCCAAGACTGTTCAACTTAGCTATTTAGAAAGTGTTTGTACTGTAGGGTACTTGTTTCAGAGTTGGGTTAATCGGTCTACTTGATTTAATCCTCTCCCCGGAAGCAAATAAGGATACTCCGGGAAAGCTTAGTTCCCTCCACCTCATAGTCCTCATATGGACACGTCAGACAGAACACTGGCGCTGACTGTTCCTCTGGTTTCAGTGAGCTTCACTGAGCAGAGTGGCGGGACAGAGCTGGGTGGCAGGACGCTGGCCTGCCTTAGGGGTACAGCCATGTTCCACAAAGAGGAAAAGCAAAACACATGTTGACAATCATGTTTTTTTTTCTCCAGCATTTTGAATTATGGGTTAGCAAGAGGAAGTAACTTAACGTGATTGGATTTGGTGATACATTGGAAAAATGTGCACGAGCGTTCTCCCTTTTCCAGGTTTCAGTTTAGAACTGTTAAAAAGTACAGTTGCGTACTATGACTTAGCTTGCTTACCGTTTTTCTTTAAAACAGTATACATTTTTTTTTTAAGTTAGGTGGTAGTTAGGCACCAATGTGTCACTTAACAGTGACCATATTGGGTAAACTGAAAATATTAAAATCACGATTACCATATCCTTCTGACGCTGAGCCGCCAAAATGAATGATGTCTATTGTTCATCCTCTCAGAATGAACACCCATTTTTGTCTCCAAATGTTATTCTCAAACAACATATCTGCCAGGCATTAGTAGTGCGTTCAGTTTTACATGCTGAAATTTCATAATGCACATCATATGTAAATCAATTCAGCACGTCTCCCTCCCAAGTGTGTAGTGACACAGAACTAAGTAGATGTTATTATACCATTTGTCTTATTTGCAATTTCTTTTTGTTTTGCTATGGTGTTGTGTGATTCGAGGGACGTTTTGTAAGAGACCACCAATCGGGCAGCTCCATGATATTTGAACAATGAATATATTTTACGTGCTGCCTAATTTACGTGATTTAGTAAACGGTTGGTTAAAATAAAGGTGTCCGTGTAAAAATTATATGGGAATTGGCATTGATGCTCTGTCATTTTTTTATTGCAGAAATTAATGTGTGTAGGACTTCGGACAGTAAACTGCACTATTGATGACATTACATACTCTGAAAAAGGTAAGCAAGAGAGAATTAAAAGTTTTTTTTTTATAGTATGTAAATAGAACAGAGAATGTGATTGTCAATCTTAACTTGTAAAAACTTCATCGAACTGTGAAGTACTCTGACAGTAAAGCCCATCAGTGCAATACTGCCTTCTACTGGTCAGCTGGCAGAATTGGCTTTCTGCTTTAACTCTTTAGCTCTGTTTTCGTATCCTCAAATGTTCTAAGTGTTTAGCTTGCAAGGCTCTCCCAACGCATCATCGGGGGCAAGCCACCTGCCCTCCAGGACACCTACAGCACCCAATGTCACAGGAAGGCCAAAAAGAGCATCAAGGACAACAACCACCCGAGCCACTGCCTGTTCACCCCGCGATCATTCGGAAGGCAAGGTCAGTCAGTACAGGTGCATCAAAGCTGGGACCGAGAGACTGAAAAACGGCTTCTATTTCAAGGCCATCAGGCTGTTAAATAGCCATCACTAGCACATGAGAGGCTGCTGCCCTATATACATAAACCTGAAATCATTGGTAACTTTAATAATGGAACACTAATCACTTTAATAATGTTTACATATTTTGCATGCCACTCTGACATTGCTCGTGCCAAATATATATATTCTTAATTCCATTCCTTTACTTTAGATTGTATGTATTGTTAGATATTACTTATTAGATATTACTGCGCTGTTTGGAGCTAGAAGCACAAGCATTTCGCTACACCCGCCCTAACGTCAGCTAAACACGTGACAGTACCATATCATACAACGTGATAACAGTTCACATCTATTCTCCTCAGTGACAATACTCAGTAGCAACCTCATGTGATTGTATTCTTATTATCCAACTTTTATCAAATCTACATATTTCATATTTGTATTTTTCAAATGTGCTTTTGAGGCGGAAATGTCAACATTTTTGCTCAATTAATGATCGTATATGATTCAGACCTGAGAGTTTTGTCTGTGCGGGTATGTGTCCTAAACTAATTTGTCTGTCAAACTTTAACCCAAAGTGCAAAGGGTTGTATGAAGCCTTACAATTTGCGTCGCAAGTGATCATGGTGTAGACTGTAGAGGCTGTCTGGCCGCTGCTGACCTGGTGTGTACAGTGAACAGCCCCTCGCTGGCCGCGTGACGCGGCTTCCATCCCCTCTCTCACTCTCTCTCTCACACACTCACACACACACACACACACACACACACACACACACACACACACACACACACACACACACACACACACACACACACACACACACACACACACACACACACACACACACACACACACACAACAAGTAACCAATCTGAACTTCACACAGCTCTGGTCTTTGCAAACAATCATCCCCACTAAATGTAACAGCAAAATGACTTACATTGCCAACCGTGGTCAGCTATGCAAAACGAGAATAGGCGGTATTCATTTACTTGTGATTATATTCATCAAGGAAATCTTAACCTCTTGACTTTTAACTCAATAATACAGCTTGCGTTGATATCCAGAAATGACCTGGACTGATCATTACAGAACAAAATAAAACATTACTAATTTATGGTGAAAAGGAGTCATTTAGAGAAGATGGTCCCCGAAATCAAAAGTTCAACGAAATAGCATGTTGCTCATTTAACATTGAGATGCATTGTAATATATTGCCTCACTTCATTGTCGTGATATCTTCATCGGATATGATACATTTATTTTAATATGATAATTTTAATAAAGAATCCATATTTGTAAGGTTATATCAGAATCCCCATGCTTATCGTTTTTTGCGTCACCATTCTAGCCGTACATCTCAGCCATTCTGAGAAAGGTCGGGAACATCTCATTTCTTAACTTATTGGTGAACATAGTGTGCTAGAAAGTTTTTTTTAAGTAGTCACTTTGTCAAAAGGTGAAATGAGGATTTACTTCCCTCCAAAACCACTCAGTGCGGTCTTTGGTCTTCAGTGTACCTGTGTACTTCTGTTCCCCTCCCCAAAGCGCTCTCCATATCTCTGGCGGAATCGAATTCCATAGCTGCTATGCTACAATGGGAGAACTGTTTGATGGACGCTCTGTCTCCTTCTCCCTCCCCCGGTTCAGGTATTCCCCCTGATGAGGAACCTGAGCTTCAGAGAGCACCGGCCGGGCACCACCTCTCATGGCCCTCCAGCCCTGCTCAATGCACGCAACGACTCCGAAAAGAGAAAGCAGAGTATTACTGTACATCATATTTGTTACGGGATACAAGAGTGGGATGAAATATATATATTTCATGTAATCGAATTTTAGATAGTGTTGATTGTACTACATGCAGTGGAGAACGTGGTTATGTACTCAAATCAAGATGAACATTTAACATTTCTAAAGGTGTATATAGAATATCGTCTGTAATAGTACTCAACATTTGTTATGTTCTACACTTTACACTCAATGTAAAGTGGTTTGGTTACTTACGTATCCATTTTTTAAAGGTGTGAAGTGTCTTCTGGACAGCATTGCTACACGCAGCCTTGAATTCCTCCACATAATGTCCGGGCTCTGTCTAGATCAATTATTATTAGCAGTGTAAAGTAAGGCAGCCTGTAAAATGTAGCACCCCCATGTCCATTTTTATGGGCTTTAGTGGATCCTATTGTCTGGAGGTATTTATGCCAAAAGATAGACATTTGCCAGGAGAGGGAAAAGAGGGGGGGCAAAACAAAACATCGCATGATAGTCTTTAAGCAGTTCCATCTGTCCGGCAGAAATTTCAGGCTAATAGCCTGTAGCGCTTCAGCCCACTGCCCTCACTCTCTCTCTCTCTACCTGACTCTGTCCTATTAAATCTCTCCACTCCTCAAAAAGAAAAATAAGATCAGAAAGTCAGGAAAACAATCAGAACTTGTGCTGCAGACCCAAGTCAACAGGGCTAGTGGTGGGGTGGTGATAATGAAGAACAAGCCCTAATTACAGAGGGAGAAACAAATGACCCCAAGAACTCGGTGATGTGGAAAAAAAGCTCATCATTCTGGTGTGTGTTTTTTTTTTAAAGACTGCGCGCTCTGTGAGCAGATGACTGCCGCTCACCTTGCCACGGGGTCTGCTTGAGATTGGTTCATTGTCAAGGATTTTTTTTTTTTTTTTTTTACCCATGATTCCATATGGTATGGAGCGGGCTACATGTTGCCCAACATGCCAGTGCAAATGTTTTCTCAATTAGTTATCTTATCTCCGGTGAGTGCACCAGCATCAGATGAAGCTTGCTGACAGCGTAATGGCAGGCAAAACCACGGAAGGCTCCATCAAATGGCAGCTCTGCTACGACATCTCAGCCAGGACTTGGTGGATGGTAAGTTGGCAGCAACCGAAGCTGTTTTTTTCTTCCGCGTTCTTTCCCATTTGTTCTTTTAAAAAAAACGTCCCTCTTCTTTAGATCCTTCAAAAAAGACAAAAACATTTTTTTTTTACTCCATTCTTCAACTTCACATTGAGTGGATTTTAAAATAGTGGATGGTTTGTTTTTGTGTTTGTTGTCAATGTCAGTCCTCTCTGTAGGAGCCTTGTCACTCATGTCCCCTTGTCTTTTTCTCTTCCAAGTCTCTTGTCGTCTCAGTTCTGTATGCCAGTTCTGAAATATTGTTCTGCCGGCGCTGTGCTTATTTGTTCTTGTTCAGTGTTTAACATTAGTTTGTCTTCAGGAAAATAAATATCCATTTGCGGAGTAAATATTTTGTTCACAAAAAAACTATTCATCTGCTGACTGTAATTCAACTTTTCTGCAGTGCACGGATGAGTCAGCCCTTGCCATAAGTAAAACCAATATTTTTGCCAGCTTCGGCTCGTGTCATCTAGTTAAGGAAGGTTGAGTGAAGGCGTTGAAAAAAAGGACCAAAAAGTGTTGCACCGTTTCTGTCAGACCTCTAGTTCATTCTAGTTTACCGAGTGTGCGGAGCATCGCACTCCGCTCCTGAGCTCTGACACGCAGCGGCAGCAATTAAAGCGCACAGAAGAAGAAAAAAAGAAAAGAAAAAACATGCCCTGGGACGAGTCGGACCCAGCGCCCGGGCAGATTAACTTGCTTGTTGTGGTCAGCGAGGCCAGACAACCTTTGACAGCCCTGTCGCTCCAGCAGCTACGGGGAGAGGTTAAAGTGGAAAGGAGGGAGAGCGAAGGAGAAAAAAAAGACGAGTGGAATTTGTAGACTTTGCTGAGAGACGAGGAGGGGTAGGGGGATTCACAGTAGTCTATTGTGGCCAGTAGATACAAATGAGCCCAGTCGGGCTGGATAAAAGGGCTTTGAAACTCCCAGTGCCCTGTGTTCATTAGGGGATGACTCGTTATCCCCGGCATCGTTATATTCCTATTATCTTTAATATTGCCAGCATAATTAGAATAATTATTTTTGGAAGGGGAGTGTGGTGGTGAGCACTGGTCCTTCTCTCCACTCAGGTTCCTTGCCAGATTGTATAAAATAAAGTAGTTGTATTGCCAAGAGACAATGGCTGTATTATTCCTCTGTCAGAAGACCATGAACTTTAGAATTCCACTCCGCTGTCCCCCTCTCTCTGCCTCCCCCGCACCCTCTCCTCGCCCATGCCACCTCGTCCACAGCGGCAGTCAGCAAGCAGCGCTCCATGCCTGTGTGTAGGGAACTGATGAGGGGCAGAAGGAGAGACACGGGAGCCTTTCTCTCCCTGTCACTTTCATTCGGAGTCCCAGTGTAATTGGTTTTAGACCTTCACTACAGATGGAGACATGTCACAGAGGGGAAAGAGGTGGTAGTGGTGGTATAGTTTTCATACGGAAAGGGGTAGAGATGTGTGGGCATTCCTCACTGTCGCTTTCTCCCCCTCTCTCTGGGGCCATGGGGCTGAAGACGGGATGTTCCCCAGTTCGTGGACTTGCTCATTTTGAGTCATCTCTAGCTACTTAAAACAAAAAAACTTTTATCCTCTAAAAGAAAATTAAGCTTTCAGTTGGTCTCTTGCACATGTTCTTACAAAAATGTAATTAAAGTTGATTTACTTGTTAAAAAGTCGCCTCGTGAGATATGGTAATTGTATGTATGTGTGAGTATGTAAAATCACCTGTAAAATCCACCATGCAACGCAGGGATATATATATATATATATGAAAATGTGTATTCCTGCGTTGCATGTTGGGTTGTACAGGTGATTTTGTGAGCAGTAATTGCACATTAATGAATCAGTATTGTGTTTAAAGCAGTATAAGTACTGAAGAGCTATGAATTAATTTAGTCATCAGTCAATAGACATTTGTCAATACATAATCTGGTGTTGAATTTCAAAGATGCTACCTACCTTGCATTTATTTAGCTAATGTAAAATACATCATTAAGTGTTTTTGACATTTCAATTCTATAAAACACCATGTATTTTCTGCGACTGTTATATATTAATATGTTGGTAAATGTAGTGAAGCAATGTTGCATGAGTGTTGCAATTCATTATTGATTTACTCAGAAAATGTGATTTATATGTTTCTACAACCACTGTTTGTTGTATTAGGGAAAAATGTATCAGTAACACCATATTTGTTTCTAAATCAGTAACTCACTTGGAAAATGTCCTATCGTGTGCCAATACTAAAAATCTGCTTTAAAAAATGTGGAATGTTAAATGTATTAGGTGGTTGACCAAGGAAACCGAGATGACGTTTCTTCAAATGGATCGTGTCCTCGCTGTATTAATAATAAAGAAAGAGTCAAAGGTTTACAATGACATGGTTATTATGGGAATGCTGCGGGATGGTTTCCAGTTTAGAAGAGGCGGAGTGGAGGCTGTTTTTATTAATTACCATCCATGTGCTCCCATTCACTTGAATTAGTCAACAGTTGCTTCGACTAATTTAATCCCCCTGAAATGTTATATCAGATTTTTGAATGGCGCTGGAGGTTAAATTCGGTTACAGCGGAAAGAGGATTATATGTTTAGTTTCAGAGCCACAGCTCTAGTAATTATTTCAGATGATTAGCACAGACTGTGTGGAATTCATCCGTTTTATTTGAGCTCAAATGTTATTTGGCATTCATCATATTTAATGGAAGTAGGTCTGACCATTTTGCCCATCTCTGCTCTCTTTATAATAATTCAAATGGATATAATTTGCTTCAAGGTTTGCCACATTATTACCATTGCAAGTTAGACGTCTTGTATTTGACAGGGCAAAACCCTCATCGCCCACATTGTAAATATAAGTCCACATTTTCCAATTAGTAATCCATTGAGCTTTGTTTTCTAGCTTTGTCAGCTATCGGACTTTGCTACATCAACTGATGATTGCTCTATGTGATCCTGCTGTATACCTAAATGTGTATTATTTCATGTTAATTTTAGTGAGCATTTCACCTCGGCTGTGGTTTCCACACATTTGCCGCTATCTCGTTAAATACAGGGGATGGAGACTCCATCCTCTACTTTTTTTTCATTGACTACACTGGCAAAACAGCTTGCTTACTTGAAATGCATTTCAGAATTAGAGGTATGACATGGGCTCTTTTAGTGGGCCATCTTGTACATGAATTTATACTTCATTAGTTTCATCATTGTAAGGTTTGTTCATAAAGGTGCTTTCATGATGACCGGTTCAAATGCACATCAGAAGTGCGTGCCTCCCCGGCTCAGTCAGTCCTGGTCGAGCTACGCTCTTGTAAAATACTCCAAAGTACGAAATACTCCAAAGTACAACATACTCCAAAGTACTATGACTAGTATCCAAATGATACTAGTCATAAGTGTTGCCCTTTCAGTCTGCACACCTCACCTCCACCTCGCCTCCTGTGTGCCTACTTTTCTACTGAACTTGCTCGGTTTGTCTCTACTTCAAACTTCACGCTATGGTCTATTTAAAGTAACCGTTCCTGTCTTTTTAAATGTGGTTATATTCTCCATTATTTGAAAATATTGTCCAGTAGCAGGCATCAATGAAGTATTACCTTTTTTTCCTGATATAGATCCTATTCTATTTTCCATGTGCCCTGTACATTTCACGTGTTACTCGTAATTTAGCGTTTTGAGAGGTGGCGGGGCCGGGGCTCTCTGTGTGCAGTGGCTGTGCGGAGCAGCTCTATGTGATAAATACACCCAGGCTTTGTTTGAAGTCGGCCACTCTAATTAACCCTGTTTGTGCCTGAGCCATGGGGGCTGCGGGCTGACCCGCCAGTGTGTTAACGCTGCACTCATGTCATATTTTACCACCGGAGGGAGTAATGGGATTTCAGCTGCACGACAAGTGCCGCTCCTATAATCCACTTGTCAGTGAGCAGAATCCCCCCCCACACACACACCCACCAGGCAAATGTGCACAGTGTGAGTGTACAGTATTCTCTCCTACTGTAAGTAGTGGGCATATGAGAGTGTGAGAGCCAGTGGTAGAGAGGGGGGATGGCATGAGGGAGTTAAATAATGACCATAGTCATTTACCACCACCCCCAACTGCCTCCCTAACCCTGCAACTATAGCTGTCATATTTATTTGGAGTGGGGGAAAAATCATGCCCTGCACCTGATCTGACACTTTCAAATAACTGGGAATTAGTGTCTCATCACCTTTATTATGTGTTGCCTCTAAATGAAGCTCAAAGCTAAAAAAAAAAAGGGAGAAAATGAATCTGAGACCCAAAGAACAAACTGTCACATATTTGTTTCAGCAGAGATGTTCTTCATAATTGTTGTTCATTATTTTGTCATCTAATTGCAATTGTTTATTCAGGAATCAAATGATTCAATTGAATTGCTCTCCTGGGGCACCGCGGATCAAACTCTGATTTGCCAACTTGATGAATCAGGCTTTGTGTCCGTAAAGATGCAACGGCATTGTGCTCACAAGTTGTCTTTGTTCTGTGTGAAGTCGTGTTCATTAGCCAGCCCTCACATCTATTCTGATAACACATGGGACCATTGCATCCAGATTCACAGGTTAAAGGGATACTTCAGAATTGAGGCCCTTTATCAGATGAACTCGTAGATAGCATTTTTATTAAGTCTCTGCGTGCTGTTTGAAGGATGTCGCTAACTAGCGTTCAACTGCACCGGGTAGATGGCAGCCAGAGTGTATGGAAGCTGAAGACATCCTACAGTAGTTCTTCCACGGCCTGCATACTCACCAGACATGTCACCAACCATTGAGCATGTTTGTGATGCTCCGGATGGACGCGTAGTACGACAACGGCGTGTGCCCGTTTCCCGCCATTATCTAGAAACTTCGCACAGCCGTTGAAGAGGAGTGCGACAACGTTCCACAGGCCCCAATCAACAGACTGATCAACTCATGAAAAGGAGATGTGTCGTGCTGCAGGAGGCGATGGTGGTCACACCAGATACACTGACTGGTTTTCTGATCCACTCCCTTACCTTTTTTAAAAAGTTGTCTGACCAACAGATGCATGTCTGTATTCCCAGTCATGTGACATCCATAGATTAAGCCCTAATGAATTGATTTCAATTGACTGATTTCCTCATGAACTGTAACTCAGTCAAATCTTTGAAATTGTTGCTTGTTGCGTTTTACATTTGTGTTCAGTGTAGATAAAGGGCCTCAATGCCAAAAATACCGAAGTATCCCTTTATGGCTGAATCTACGGGTGCCCAAAACAAGTCTAGATAGTGTAAAATCACCAGAAGTCCATGTGGCTGTATGATAAATTAAGTTATCACTGTAAGAAAGAAGATGTTTCCAGATTGCTTATGACAGCGTCTCATATTTGAAAAAAAAAGAATCATTGATGCAGAAGTGAGCAGTTTTGGGTTTTAAATGTCGGCTTTATGCTCATTTCAAATGCTTAAACGTCAATATTGTATTACTCCACACGATCGGAGATGGCAAATGAGCAGTTTGGCGCATTTTAGCAACTCAATTTATCTGCCGTTCCACCATGTTACCGTCACAAAAGACGTGGAACTGTCAGTGTTTGGGCCGTCTTCGTCCTACCTGTGCGTTGCCCATGTGGTGCAGTTACCGTGTTAGCATCATATTGTGCACAAGATGTTTCCAATTTGGTCTCTTCTATGGACTGGAGAGAGATGATTAGAGGGGAGGAAATTGGAGGATTAAAATTGTCTGCTTGAACTTCCGGAGCACTGCATGCTTGCTCTCCTTCACTCTCCCGCTCTCTCGCTGCCAGAGCAGCCATAGGCCCTACAGCCTGGGAAATTGTCGACCGGTTCACATAGACTTCCAGACTAGGTGTGTGTGCGTGTTTACCGGGTGGTGCACAGTGTATGATAGCTCCCAGTGTGCGTCAGGCTGTCAGCTGGGTCTGTATCAACGGCCTGATATGAGTCACTTCTCTCCCAGGGTAATGATGGGAATTGGTCATTGTGTGACCCTGCTAGACGCTAGCGGACAGGTACTGTATGTATGGCCACAATAAGATTAGAAACGTTAGTAGTTTGTCCTCTAGAATAGGTTATGTCTAGGAGGTATTAATGAAACGTGTACTCGTTTTTCTACATTCACACTGAACTAGAAAGTAAAAATGTTGCTGTTATATATTGTTTGCAAATGATCGTATTTTGTATAGTTGTGTTTGGTGCTATAATTTCAAATCTTGGTAAATTAGCTAATCTTTGTTGATCTACCGCTACAGTGGTCTGTGCAAGTTGAGGAATAGTGTTTATTTTGAGTTACTTGAATTTCTAGTCTGGATGGGATTTCAGGCTCTTTGGCTTCTTTTTGCAATATAGTATTGGAACATTCTGAATGACTAGCAGAAGGCCGTAATATCCGTTCATATGTTGAGTGTCTCAGGCAGAATCCCATGCCTCAGGGCGTCTTGGCTTTCTTTGTGTTGCAACGTATATCTGAAGCGAAAGACCATAGGAGGCAAGTATAACATTTAGAATCTATTGCTCATGTTGCCACCTCATGTACTTGGCCTTTTGTTACAGTACATTTCGAATATGCTTATTTCTGGTAATATTACACATTTGGTATCGGAGAATTCTCACCCATAGTGACAATCTGACGCTGTTCTTGGATACAGGCGGATCTTGATGAGGCTGAGTGGAGGGCTGCTCTCATTTGGCACCTGGTGATGTTGTTGGCTTGTGACCAGGAGAAGAGCAGGAAGGAGAAAATCGGCTTTGGGTCGAGCGTGCATGTTAAAATAGACACAAACTGAGCTTGAGACGTTTGGGATTCAGCCCAGGCTATTTGACAAAGCATTCATACCTTATTTGATCTTATTGTTTATATCATCATTTCTTATAGATTATCACGGTCTTATCCACAAAGCACATGAGTACAGTTTTTACATGTTTTTTTTTAGGGGATAGATCAGCTATGAAATTAGCAGAGAGACTTGAAGTCTATCAAATAACATTACTTCATACATAATTTCTAATCCATTTATTATGCCCCTTCTTCCCTGGTTGGAGGACTTGGTGGAAAATGTAAAAATTCTCTCTTTTTTTCTCTCTCTCTCTCTATCTCTCTCTCTACACACACACACACAAAAGTATGTGGACACCCCTTCCAAATAGTGGATTCGGCTATTTCAGCCACACCCGTTGCTGACAGGTGCATAAAATCGAGCACACAGTCATGCAATCTCCATAGACAAACATTGGCAGTAGAATGGTCTTACTGAAGAGCTCAGTGACTTTCAACGCGGCACCGTCACAGGGTGCCACCTTTCCAACAAGTCAGCTCGTCAAATTTCTGCCCTGCTAGAGCTGCCCCAGTCAACTAAGTGCTGTTATTGTGAAGTGGAAATGTATAGGAGCAACAATGGATCAACTGCAAAGTGGTAGGCCACACAAGCTCACAAAATGGGAGTGCTGAAGTGTGTAGCGTGTAAAAATCATCTGTCCTCAGTTGCAACACTCACTACTGAGTTCCAAACTGCCTCTGGAAGCAACGTCAGCATAATAACTATTATTCGGGAGCTTCATGAAATGGGTTTCCATGGCCACGCAGCTGCAAATAAGATCACCATGCGCAATGCCAAGTGTCGGCTGGAGTGGTGTAAAGCTCACCGCCATCTGACTCTGGAGCAGTGGAAAGGTGTTCTCTGGAGTCCGACGGACAAATCTGGGTTTGGCAGATGCCAGGAGAACGCTACCTGCCCAAAAGCATAGTGCCAACTGTAAATTTTGGTGGAGGAGGAATAATGGTCTGGGACTGTTTTTCATGATTCGGGCTAGGCCCCTTAGTTCCAGTGATTCTGTGCTTCCAACTTTGTGGCAACTGTTTGGGGAAGGCCCTTTCCTGTTTCAGCATGACAATGCCCCAGTGCACAGAGCGAAGGCCATACAGAAGTGGTTTGTCGAGATCGGTGTGGAAGAACTTGACTGGCCTTCACAGAGCCCTGACCTCGACCCCATCGAAAACACCTTTGGTCTGAATTGGAACGCCGACTGCGAGCCAGGCCTAATCCCTCCAATCTTAATTGCAACCCTCAGGTGTCCAGAGACGAACCAATCTCTCCCCGTACACTACTATTTTACGATTTCCTTTTGCAATACGGTTATGTCTTACAAGGGTCTTGAACCCCTCCGTACAATTTCAAACGAGGTTGCCCTAAAAATAAATACTTGACCTAAGAGTACAATCCTTTCTCTTTGGTTGATGGTGGTTTTTCAGATATCGTAAAAGGACTGTTTGTAGGTCCATCTGAACACAGACATTATGATTTAACAACCACTCCTGGACCCGACTCCAAAAGCGAGCCACCAATGGACGGTACCAAAAGAGATGGATCTATTGATTCGCTTTCCTCGTGGCAGTCTGCACAGGGCTGACTGTTCAGTGCCCCGTATATTGAGCATTCTTTTTGTGGCAAGAGTTGTATTTACTAGTTTCGATTGAAAACGGAGTGATGCGTCAATTGTTTTGTACATCAATTCATAAATCCGATTCCATGGTATTTGGACATTTAAAAAAAAAAAATCTGTAAGCAACTGTCTTGAATTCTATACGGCATAGTTATCAAACTGATCCATTTTACGATTTATACTCGTCATTTTATGCCCATGCATGGTTTTCCACTGGAGACAGGAATTCATTGATTTGTCTTATTCTTTTGAGTTATTGCCATCTTCCATTTTTGTGGCAGAGCTGTTGTGAGTTGGTTTTACTTTTGCTTTGAGCCAAACATCTACATACACCTTTGTTAATTGCTTGCATGACAAGTTTGCTGTCCTTATTTACAACGTCATTCGTCAACATGATACCTTCCTTGTATCTTTTCCAAGAAAATGTCTCTTTCCTATGTCAGCACGTTGGAGTTTAGCCATGTTACTTGCTGTGATATTTGAAATTGGAGTTGTAACCAATTCTGTATGGCTTCATTTAAAAAGGAGGGATACTTTAAACGGGGATCAATTGTCAATCCCCCGGAAATGGTTGGTTTTAATCTGAATAACGGCAATAAGACCGCTTTTGGACATTGAATGTGCCTCTCTTTGGAAACAAAATTGTTTTACTATCGTTAAGTTCTGAACAGAACCGTAATTTTTCCCCCTTCCGTTCCACTTTTCTGACCAGCAAGATAAAGTTCTGAATGGTTTATATTGTTCCTTTTTAAACTAGAGAGTAGAGGTCGGCCGAATACGATTTGTCAACGCCGATGCCGATACCGATTATTGGAGGACAAAAAAAGCCGATGCCAATTTTTATATATATATTTGTAATAATGACAATTACAACAATACTGAATGAACACTTTTATTTTAACTTAATATAATACTCAAATATATAATGAAACATGTTCAATTTGGTTTAAATAATGCAAAAACACAGTGTTGGAGAAGAAAGTAAAAGTGCAATATGTGCCATGTAAAAAAAAAAATAAAAAAAAAATATGCCATTTAGCAGACGCTTTTATCCAAAGCGACTTACAGTCATGTGTGCATACATTCTACATATGGGTGGTCCCGGGAATCGAACCCACTACCCTGGCGTTACAAGCGCCATGCTCTACCAACTGACCTACAGAAGCTAACGTTTAAGTTCCTTGCTCAGAACATGAGAACATATGAAAGCTGGTGGTTCCTTTAACATGAGTCTTCAATGTTCCCAGTTAAGAAGTTTTAAGTTGTAATTATTATAGGATTTATAGGGCTATTTCTCTCTATACCATTTCTATTTCATATACATTTGACAATTGGATGTTCTTATAGGCACTATAGTATTGCCAGCCTAATCTCGGGAGTTAATAGGCTTGAAGTCATAAACAGCGCTATGCTTCAAGCATTGCGAAGAGCTGCTGGCAAACGCAGGAAAGAGCTGTTTGAATGAATGCTTATGAGCCTGCTGCTGCCTACCACTGCTCAGTCAGATTGCTCTATCAAATATCAAATCATAGACTTAATTATAATATAATAAACACACAGAAATACGAGCCTTAGGTCATTAATATGGTCAAATCCGGAAACTATAATTTCAAAAACAAAAAGTTTATTCTTTCAGTGAAATACGAAACCGTTCCATATTTTATCTAACGGGTGGCATCCATAAGTCTAATTATTGCTGTTATATTGCACAATCTTCAATGTTATGTCATAATTATGTAAAATTATGGCAAATTAAATACGGTCTGTGTTAGGAAGAAATGGACTTCACACAGTTTGCGACGAGCCAGGCGGCCCAAACTGCTGCATATACCCTGACTCTGCTTGCACAGAACGCAAAAGAAATGGCATAATTTCCCTAGTTAATATTGTCTGCTAACATGAATTTCTTTTAACTAAATATGCAGGTTTAAAAATATATACTTGTGTATTGATTTTAAGAAAGGCATGGATGTTTATGGTTAGGTACATTGGTGCAACGACAGTGCTTTTTTCGCGAATGCGCTTGTTAAATCATCACCCATTTGGCGAAGTAGGCTGTGATTCAGTGATAAATTAACAGGCACCACATTGATTAATTGCAACGCAGGACAAGCTAGTTAAACTAGTAATATCATCACCCATGTGTAGTTAACTAGTGATTATGTTAAGATTGATAGTGTTTTTATAAGATAAGTTTAATGCTAGCTAGCAACTTAACTTGGCTCCTTGCTGCACTCGTGTAACGGGTTGCCAGCCTGCCACGCAGTTTCCTCGTGGAGTGCAATGTAATCGGCATCCAAAAATGGCGATTACCGATTGTGAAAACTTGAAATCGGCCCTAATTAATCGGCCATGGCGATTAATCGGTCGATCTCTATTTTAAACCTCTGAAAAAATGTTGTAAAAAAAATACATTTAGCGCAATATTAAATTACTTAACCAATCAGTGCAGATAGAGCAGCTTGCTATGGAGTGGGCAAGCTATTTACATGCATTGGACAGACTAGTGTGTGGCATGAGATACGACAAATATTTTGCGGGTGGGGAGAGAGCGAGAGAGGGTGGAGGAGGCTTCGCTTGAAGTGCTGGGCATCTTGTTGTTATGACATGAGGACTTATAATAAATAAGTATGGTGACATCGGGCAACCTTATTTCACACCTCTTGGCAATGCAAAGCTCTTAGAAGTAACTGTTTTATTATATATTTTTTTTATATTGACAAAACCGCCCCGTTTGAGTACCCGATTTCTTTATCTTCTTCCGCGCTGTTTTAAGTGGTCCCATTTTGGTGAATATGTATTTATTATGGAAGTGTTAAAGGCTCACATTGCTTTTTTTCCCCAGACATTTTCATTTAATGTTGATATTGATCTGGTGTGTTTTAATTGGTCAGTGTAGCAGTACCAGCTCCTAAAGAGTCTTAAGATGTATCAATTAAACCCTGCCCTCGTGACCTTCGCTACGATCAGCTTCCAAATGTAGGCGGGAGGGAAACAGGACTCCCCCATAGACTGCCCGTACTGTAACGTGCTGCATCACTAATTCATATATTTTGTCATTCAAATGGAAGGCTTAAGGTACATCTGATTTTAAATGAGTTGAAGTGTTTCGAAAGCTTCACTAGTGTCAAAATGTTGTCGCCCCCCCCCTCTTTTTCTTTTTCAACCTGTCTCCCTCTCTCTTGCTCTGTCTGTCTAAGCCACACTCCTCTCTGCTGTACAATGAAGGGATCAATTGTGTGGAAGAGATGCGTGTGAAATCCCTCATGTCTGGGCCTGGGATGGGGAGGTGGTTGGTTGAGGGAGGGGGGTGTGGGTCATGGGTCACTGTGTGAGAAAAAGGCCCCCCTTTCTATTCTTGGCATGGATCTGCAAGGAACGCCACCCACCACCCCCTCCTTCCCTCTATATGTTTATCCCACCCTCCACTTCCAGCCCACCCCGTTCCCCTACCCCTCTCTCTCGCTATACCCGTCTCTATGTCCCTCCCCAGAGAACGATGGCTACTGGCCAAGACAGCTGGTTCTTTGGGCCAGTCTGGTGCCGTTTTCCAAGGCTTGGATTGTTGGGGGCTTGTCTTGCTGGGGGGGACAATGGGAGTTGAAGAAGATGCTCCCACTCCCACTCTGTGTGCCCATGATGGGCCTGAGACTTACAGAAACCAACCTCTTCTGCCACAACTACACTGAACCAAAATAGAAACGCCGCATGTAAAGTGTGGGTCCTATGTTTCATGAGCTGAAATAAAAGATCCATATGCACAAATGTTTTTATTTCTGTACAATTTTATGCACAAATTAGTTTACGTCCCTGTTTGTGAGCATTTCACCTTTGCCAAGATAATCCAGCCACCTAACAAGATATCTTGGCATATCAAGAAGCTGATTAAACAGCATGACTATTACACAGGTGCACCTTGTGCTGTGGGCAATAAAATGCCACTCTAATAGGTGCAGTTTTGTCACACAACACAATGCTACATATGTCTCAAGTTTTGAGTGGGCATGGAGTTGGAATGCTGACGGCAGGAATGTCCACCAGAGCTGTTGCCAGATAATTAAATGTTCATACCATTTATGGAATTTGGCAGGACCTCCAACTAGCCTCACTACTGCAGACCACGTGTGTGGCGTCGTGGGGGCGAGCGGTTTGCTGATGTCAACGTTGTGAGCAGAGTGCCCTATGGGGGCGGTGGGGTTGTAGTATTGGTAGGCATAACCTATGCACAACGAACCCAATTGCATTTTATTGATGGCAATTTGAACGCACAGAGAAACCGTGACAAGATCTTGAGGCCTATTATCATGCCATTCATCCGCCGCCATCATCTCAGTTTCTGCATGATAATGCACAGCCTCATGTCGCAAGGATCTGAACACAATTCCTGAAAGCTGAAAATATCCCAGTTCTTCCATGGCCCCCACACTCACCAGACATGTCACCCATTGAGCATGTTTGGGATGCCCTGGATCGATGTGTACGACAGCTTGTTCCAGTACCCGCCAATATCCAGCAACTTCGCACAGCCATTCCACAGGAAACATTCCACAGGTCACAATAAACAGCCTGATCACCTCTATGTGAAAGAGATGTGTCGCGCTGAATGAGGGAAATGGACTGACTGGTTTTCTGATCCACGCCCCTACTTTTTTTGAAGGTATCTGTGACCAAAATATGCATATCTGTATTCCCAGTCATGTGAAATCCATCGATTTAGGGTTTAATTAATTTATTTCAATTAACTGATTTCCTTAATATGAACTTTAACTCAGTAGAATCTTTGCAATTGTTGCATGTTGTGTTTATATTTTTGTTCAGTATATATCAGTGACTGACCCACTGCAATTTCCGCTCTGGGAGATCGTTGATTTAATCCAAAGTCAAGGGAAGGATTTATGTTAGTCGGTTAGTTACGTGTTACACATGTTGGATCTTAAATTGAGCCAGTTTGCTGCAGCAGGAAAGGGTTGGAGTTGATCCATTTCTCGTTACGGAAAATCAAGTCTGAAATTGCTGTGGCAATTACAAAGTTCGGAAGCCCTTTTCAACCTCAAATAAACAACTTGTTTTAAATCTCCTGCATTCTCCTGCAACAGGGTGAACAAGTTAAATTACTAAATTACACTACACTCGTAACGTGTCGAATTGTTCATCTTCACATTCTTACTGTCGATGGGCTGGCTTCCTTCATTATCCCCCAGTGCATTAGTGTTTAGCTTAGTGGCAGGTGTATGAGTGGAAACACAGCCTCTGTAGCTCTCTACCACACTGTGCTTAGTGCTGCGGAGCTCACTTTGGTTGAGTGGGAGGGCGGATGTGAGTGGTGTCACTCACCAGAGATCCAGACTCTGCCTCTGTCTTTCTTTCTCTCCGTCTCTTTCTCCCTCACTATCTTTTCCTGTACCCCCCCCCTCCCTCCCTCCCCCTCCCCTTTCTCATCTCCCTCCCTAAGAGGAGAGCGGTAAACCTGAGGGGAGCGGTGCTGAACAAAGTGGGGATTGTTTTTCCCTCTGCCATGGCTCTGTGCCACCCAAGGCACAATATCAAACAATCATGGACACTGGCTCCTGCGTATGCTCTCTCCCACAGTTTGGTTACGCTCTGTTTTCCAGCCCTGGCTGTTTCCCTGCCTCCAACCAGCAATGCTCCTTTGTTTGTTTGCAGAGTTTACTGAACTTCTAGCCGTAATAAAAACCTATAAGCCAATAAGCATTTAACGTCTCTGTTACTGTATATATACTCGTGTATGACTGGTATTGATTTGAAAAAGTGTGTTCTTTGGGGAGTTTTCCTTTTGTGATGGTCCCAGAAAAAAAGGAAAAGGATTACAGAAATGCCATCTGGTATTTGGAAGAGGTGTGTGTGTGTATGGAAGAGGTGTGTGTGTGTGTGTGTGTGTGTGTGTGTGTGTGTGTGTGTGTGTGTGTGTGTGTGTGTGTGTGTGTGTGTGTGTGTGTGTGTGTGTGTGTGTGTGTGTGTGTGTGTGTGTGTGTGTGTGTGTGTGTGTGTGTGTGTGTGTGTGTGTGTGTATATATGTGTGTATGTGTCGGAAAGTGATCATTTTCTCTCCATACCTCTCCTCTTGGTCTCTAGCCACCCACCACTTTGCTGCCAAAAAAAAGGTGTCAGTCTCTCCAGTAAAAGGGAGGTAGGGGGGTGTTTGGTGTTGCGTGAGGGAGAGATGGTTTATTGGCAGATCTGGATCGTTGCCCGTATTTATTAACCCTTCTCTTGCCACTCTCTCCATCTTCCTCTAACATGTCATTTCCCAAGTTTGAACTGAAGGCGCGATACAGTTGGGAATATTGGCAATGTGGAATCACAGTCATGAGCCATTAGCAGGACTGTGAATGTGATGCAGGTGGTGCATTAACGCGGAGATGTCTACCACTAACTCCCATCTCTTCCTTTTCATTACAATCAGAGATGGGACATCTCCCTGTGTCAGTAGTTGTAAATGAGGAATTGGCTGCAGAAACCTCCCCGCGGTTGAAATTGTAGATCTCGTATTTCACTGTTTTGGCCTTACACCCCTATGTATAATGGTCCCTGTGACTTTGGCATGGTGAAATGAGTAATTCCATCTGATTGTGGGCTCTGTGAAGCCCCAGTGTTGCCCAGCTTCAGGTCTCACTAACTGACATGTGAAAAGGGTAATCCTCTCTGTTTGGCCCCAGACCCAATTCATTCCGAAAGGCATGAAATATAAACTGTGGGGTGCACAGCTGGTTAAGCTCAGGGTAATGTGTGCGTGTGCGTGTGTGTGTGTGTGTGTGTGTGTGTGTGTGTGTGTGTGTGTGTGTGTGTGTGTGTGTGTGTGTGTGTGTGTGTGTGTGTGTGTGTGTGTGTGTGTGTGTGTGTGTGTGTGTGTGTGAAGGAGAGATCTCTCGTCTAAACATGATACGGCATAATGGTTTCATCTCAATAATTGTTGATCTTTTTTTTTTTTATCAAAGCCTCAGTTCTATATTTCAGATTTTTCTCTTCACACACCAGTACCAAGCCATTAGCATCTTCTTTTCAATGATTGCTAATGCATCCGCTGTGTGGTTGTGTGCTATTGCTGACCCGTTAAGACTTTAAAACCAATCACACTGATTACCACTAACAATTTCACAAATGAGCTGGCCATTCCAGCAAATAAAATCAAGATTGCTACTTAGTTCATTAAAAGTGGCGGAGCTAGATTAGGTGAGCTAATGCGGGCGGTGATTTGGGGCTTTGACTGTTTGGTGGCTGGGTGGCAAGGCTGCGGGGACACACAGAGGACAGCGCCGGATTTGATTTGAAACGAGAAGAGAAGAGCCCCACCCTAATGATTACTGTGGCACCCTGCCCAACACGTCACACGGTATCAGAGTTGGCCTAATTACCAGAGGTCACGGAAGTGCCACTCTCATGCAACCCTCTCTGCCTTATATGTAGCGGATGGGCCTTGCTCTCCCCTAGAACCCGGTCGATATGTTTTTTTTAAAAACGTTTTAATCTTTTTTGTGCGTGTGTGGGGGGGGGAGGAAATGAAAAAGTTGAATTGTAGTTGAACTGTTCCACACTGAAATCTCATAAATTGACATCCAAAGCAGCGATTGTCCCAAAAATATGCTTCAAATGTTGATTTCTTACATTGTGCATGACACATCATGGGAATGGCCGCTAGCGTTCAGATCAGCATGAGAATATAAAAAAAATCCTATTTATGGAATATTGCTTATCGATGGAAGTATCGGCCGACACCGATAGTGTTAAAAGGCCCCTATCCTCCGACAATATCGGTGAACCGATATATATCGGTCGGGCTCTACTCACCCTGACATATTGTTGAAGTATCAAAGCAAAGTGTTTCTACATCTGCAGTTTAACTGGCAGAGGGGATCACAGAATGACTTCTCATTTGTTGTAGAAGCATCTGTCTATTGCCTATTTCACTTAGCTCAAACCCTGCAGTTTCAGCTTCTACTCTGAAGTCTAAACTGTGCCTGGTCATCTAATGGGAGTAAAAAGATGCTTGGAGGAGTTTCTCAGCATCCCAAATCATGCAGGGTCAGCTAATTCCCCATCAGCGCTAATGTAGAATGATCAGCCTTTTTATCTGCGTGTGTAAAACTCCTACTCCGTTTTGTCCCGTAGCAAGCCTTTCACCCCCCCCCCCCTTCCTCCTATCTAATTAAGTTGATTCAGAGCGGTGCCTGTTTAGGCGCAGGACCCCATTACTTATGGCTGTCCAGCCAGGGGCACCCGCTGACCCCACGAGCCTGTCGCCCATGTTCCACACGCCTCCGACGGGGAGCCGCCGACCCCTCAACCCAGGGGAGAGCGAACAGCTGGTGGGGGCATCTCCAGAGGCCGCTGTCCTCCCCTCAACTCTCAACCCACCCGCCCCTCTCCTCTCAAAAAGACAGGAAGTTCTCACAGGGGGGACTGTCCTTGTTTACTCTCTACTCATAGTGAGCAGAGCCATGGAGAACAGCTCTGTAGTTGCTCCTCACTCTGATCTCAGTGCAGTGGTAGATAGAGTGAGAGGGAGATGGTGAAGTGGTGGCCGTAAAAGTGGAGGTTGACTGTAAGGGATCCAGAGGACTGGCTGGCTGGCCCCTCTCCTCCCCCCGTGGCAGATTAAGCTGGCAGCTAGCTGCAGCCGGGGGACAGGCTGCCACTGGCCACTCCAAGGTGACCCCTGGCAAAGCTGGCAGCACATCTGTAGCCCTGCCTGGCACATCCAGGAGCTCCAGGCCCCCACACTGGCTGTCCGGGCCGGCTGGCTGGGAGTCTTAGCAGGGGGCCGGCTGTCCT
This sequence comes from Oncorhynchus keta, assembly GCF_023373465.1. Taxonomy (NCBI): domain Eukaryota; kingdom Metazoa; phylum Chordata; class Actinopteri; order Salmoniformes; family Salmonidae; genus Oncorhynchus; species Oncorhynchus keta. Next base: position 52,810,325 of record NC_068421.1, on the reverse strand, counting down.
CCTGCTGCCTGGCATGGGGGTAGAGGGTAGGACACAGAATGTGGTTAGGGTACGGAGCACATACTGGGAAGTCGGGGAGCTAGGACAGAAAGGAGATGGTGGAAAACTGTGGTAGATGCAAAAATGTTTTTTTTAAACAACCTGACAGTCCATCATTTCCAAATATCAGATCCTAGATGGACAGATGCAGACAGACCGACACAGAGGTCAAGGAAAGACCTTACAGCCGAGAGTAATAGGGATGCGTTCTCTCTTTCTACATTTAGATCTCACTGTGAGCTTGTGAGTACATATTAGTGTTGTTTTTGGATGATGAAAGGAAAACCACAGCAACATATCTGTTTACCATGGGGTGGTAGTGATGATGGTGGTGGGGGAGCCAGCGAAGGCAGCCATCTGTTCAGAGGAGCAAGGTGACCCACTGGGCTGGCAGACAAGGCAGGCAGGTGTCCACACATTACAGCCACATGGGCTCCCTTTACAGGGTCTACAGTATGTACAACAACAATATGCTCTATGTTTTCTTTGAGCACACTGGGGAGAAAATGGTGGTCAGCTAAGCTGAATCCACACCGGTACAGTCAGTGTAGTCATGGCACGACGGGCCCTTCCTCCCAGCCCCTCAACCTCCACTGTGGCCTGGAGAAAGTGAGAGAGGCGGCCTGCCTCCTAAAGTGGATACATCCTCCTGCAATCAGTGGGCCCGGCCGCGGTCCTCCTCGCCCCAAATCCAAGCCATCCGCCGGGGGAACGCAGAGCAGGTCCTCCTTAACTCTAATTGTTTCCACCTTCCCGCTGAATGGGTGGCGGTACCACCTCCTCTCCACTTGGCCCTTGTCACAGACTATTTTTTTTGAATCTCAATGGAGATATTTGTTGCATAGCTGTTTTATTTAGCTACCCGAATCCAACTGCTTTATCAGCCGTGTATTGCTACGAAAAGCAGCCTGTTTTGCTTTGGTAAGCGGTGGCCATACCTGTGATCAGAGCCGGAAGTTTTTCCCAAAAACTGCCAATTAGCTTTTTTTTAAACATTGGGGTTATTATTGAGAGCCAGTGTAAAGTACAGTACCTGTTCAATTGGATTCATCTTTCTGAGTGAACTCTATGCTATTTGGAGTTAGTGGGCCGGCCAGGTATTTGCCCAGGTGCCTGGGCTGTAGAGAGTTTGAAACCAGACAAGGCTGTGGGAGCCCAGGACTGATGGTTGGCTGGGAGAATTAATGAACCAGATTAGGTGTCCCAGGCCAGCCACAAGCTGCAGGGAGGGGGAGAGTGGGGGGAACCCATATCCTTGTCCTTCCCGGGCCACCCGTCCCAGACAGTCCCTGTTGGAGTTTGTTTTAGACCCAACACTCCTCTTCCTCGCGGAGCGAATAAAAGGGCCATTTGGTGTGAATGAAAAGGCTCATTAAAAAAGTGGAACAATGAAGTGGGAGAAAGACGGGTGCAGAGGCCTTAATTAAGCCTGTATATGACTGTAGATGGAGTACAGCCCAGCTGAATATCTGTGTTATTCCTGGCTCTATGTGGTCAGTATTAATATCACTGGAGCTGTGGGGATGGCCCTCTGGCTCAGTTTACACACCTCGCTGTGGGAACCACTGGTCAGCCAGACCTCATAGCCCAGGATACCCCCTGCTGGTGGGGTTGTGGTGGCAGAGGATTATTTCTCTTCAAGGAGAAGTTCACTTTTTTACAACCAAATCTCAATGTGAAGTAAATCGTCTGTTATAGAAGGTTCCAGACACTTTTTGGGCGATTTTGCTTGGTTTTGAGAAACTTACCCCACTCGCGATACACTTCCTCATTGCTTGTTCTGCAGTATGGAACAATAAAATGCAATTGTGTTCGTTGTCCGTAGCTTATGCCCGCCCATACTATAACCCCACTGCCATCATGGGGCACTCTGTTCACAACGTTGACATCAGCAAACTGCTCGCCCACACGACGCCATGCAAATGGTCTGCGGTTGTGAGGCCGGTTGGCCGTACTGCCATGTTCTCTAAAATTACTTTGGAGGCGGCTTATGGTAGAGAAATTAGCATTCAATTCTCTGGCAACAGCTCTGGTGGACATTCCTGCAGTCAGCATGCAAATTACACGCTCCCTCAAAACTTGAGACATCTGTGGCATTGTGTTGTGTGACAAAACTGCACATTTGAATGGCCTTTTATTGTCCCCAGCACAAGGTGCACCTGTGTAATGATCATGCTGTTTAATCAGATTATTGATATGCCACACCTGTCAGATGGATGGATTCTCTTGGCAAAGGTGAAATGCTCACTAACAAGGATATAAACAAATTTGTGCACAACATTTGAGAGAAGTAAGCTTTTTGTGCATATAGAACATTTCTGGGATCTTTTATTTCAGCTCATGAGACATGGGAGCAACACTACATGTTTATGTTTTTGTTCAGTGTAGCAGCAGGCTACACTGAGAATGGAACAGCTGGATAGGGGAAACTGTTTGAGTCACACAAAATGGAATATAACTTAGCGGCTACAGTTCGGAATGTCATTTTCATGTGTACAACGTCTAAAGACCTGCATCACTATACTGAGAGCGTTTCCATTTCTAAAAGGAGTATTTGGGTGTTTTTGGAGCCTTTCCATTTTTTCGGGCTCCCCCATACTGCTCAACGATGATGAGGTAGCGTATCACTGGTTGGCTGTAAGTTTCTGAAAAACAACAATTTGCAACAACAAAAAAACTGTCTGGACACAACTATAACATGCCATTTTACATCCAAAATACAGATTTGGTTGAAAAAAGTCACTTTTCGTTAAACAGAGAAAAACATACACTTTGATTTGATAAATGAAAGATCTATTCACTTGAAATAAGTATCGCTCTCAGGCTGATTATATACAGTAGGTGAATAACAGATGATGGAATCCACGATGGGGCTTCTTCAAAACCCCGGAACTCTGTGACTTTGACCTCTGTGTTTTGCATGCACTCCGCTAGGGTTGAGCTCATAAAGAGACAGTGAAGTCACCACGGCTGACCCTCGCGTGGCCCGACCTCTCCTCTCCACTGGCTAACTTTGCAGCACTCACTCCCTGCTACCCAAACCTGGCCGTCTGCACCCTGCACTCTCATCTCCTTCGTCCGGCTTCCTGTACTGCCAAAGCTCCCTCCCTCCCTCCCTTTCTAAAGTGGTGTCAGGTAGACACTGTAAAAGAGGTGTGCAATGGATATCTTTTCGCCTGCTCCTATGTGTCCCCCACTGAGAGCAAGCTGTTGTTTCACTGGCTTCCTCAGCCAAGCTCAACCCTGCACACCTGTCCTCGCCGTGCCTTTTTGCCATTTTCAGGTGCATGCTGATGGTCAATTATTGATGAGGCTTAAAGAATGCATGCAGAAGAGGGTGGCACTTTATTTTAGCGGCGACGTTCCAACTCGCAAAGATGCTTTGCATTAAGTCAAGCCAGTTCGGTTCTGGTTCATTTCTTCTGGAGGAATTGTGACCGTCTGAAAGTATGTTTGGGATGTCTGTGACTGTTTGGATATGCTGTGGAGGCCAGCGACCCACTGTGGGAGCGACACACGTGCAGGGGCAGAGTGAGGGGGGAGAGCGACTCATTGTTTGGTATCTCTACAGGACTGTACCTAATAAAACTAAACTGGACCTGAGGGGAAGCAGCTGAACTTCCTGTAGAGAGTCCGTTTCAGGTCTCCAGAGCCGCCCGTAAACAAAGAGCTTTCCTCCACTCCAGATTGCCTATTTTACTCTTATTTATTTATAATTCCCTGAAACCACTCTGTGTTGTAACCCGATCGCTGTGAGCTTGTGAAAACGCCGGTTTCAATGAGATTCTGTAAAAATAAGTACTCCCCTGTCCCTCGCTTTTTCCCCTTTCTTTCTTTAATTCCGGCCCTTGGCCACTCACGCAAATAAATACCTTTCTACTTAAACATACATGGGCTAATTAATTTATCCCATCTGTTCTCCTCTACGCATCACTTCCATGACACAAGTTTCCGAAACAGATTTGGCTCGTATTGCATCGATAACTGAGACACCGTGAAAAAAAAAAAAAGGATATTCAACAAAATTGAAATAAACAAAAACTATAAATGAAATAATGTAGTCCTCCATTTCACACTTTTGAAAGGGGAGGGGATGGTAGAGTAACTTCAGTCGAGTTTTGGGTCAAATGTCTTGGCAGATACACAAGGCCAGTCTAGAAATAGATTAGCATTTCAATCATAGGAGCTTGTTGTCAATGTACATTTTTTTTTTTTTTTAAACTAAGTATTTTGCAAATGGAAAAGTTTTGAACTGACTTAATGCAAAAATAGCTGGTGCAGGTCGAAGCTTCACCTGGATCTGTAAGTCTGTCATAGATTTTTGATCCAATTTGAAGTGGACTTTATTTCATGTTATATCAGTATCTCTGCCTGTCTTATCGCGGTGGCATTGTTTTTCTGCTGTTGTGAACAGACGAATCACATGTGATCGGGGTGGCTCTCCTGAGAAGCAGCAGCTTTAACAGACAGTTGTTGCTTGTTGCTCAAACATCTGGACCGCACAAATGAGAATTTGTCTTTATTCCCCGGGCGGAAGAGCCAACGTTATAATTGTAATATTTAGGGGAAAAGTTTGAGAGGGAACTTGATTTAACCCCGAAACACACGGTTTGGAAACTGCCTCCAGGGCAAGCAGTGCAAAATTCCCAGAACATGACAAAAGAATAGTCTGAAGAAAGGAAGCAGTTGTTGCTGTAAGGAAATGACATCTGATTCACTTTAACATCTGATCTCGATGGGAGACTACAGGGGCCTACAGATAGTTCAACCAGGGAACTAAAGGGAAATGGTAATGTACTCACTTGTGGTTCTCACCTGTATTTAATGGCCCTTTATCCATGGAACTACTCCCCATGCACTATCCATTGGATTATCTGATCATTTGTTATACTGAACCAAAACACAACATGTAGTGTTGCTCCCATGTTTCATGAGCTGAAATAAAAGATCCCAGAAATGTTACGTACCGCACAAAAAGCTTATTTCTCTCATTCTGTGCACAAATGTTCTTACATCCTTGTTAGTGAGCATTCCTCCTTTGCCAAGATAATCCAGCCACCTGACAGGTGTGGCATATCAATCTTCTGATTAAACAGCATGATCATTACACAGGTGCACCTTGTGCTGAGGATAGGCCACTAAAATATGCCGTTTTGTCAGACAATGCAATGCTACATGTGCCTCATGTTTTGAGGAAACATGCATTTGGCATGCTGACTGCAGGAATGTCCACCAGAGCTGTTGCCAGAGAATTGAATGTTAATTTATGTACCATAAGCCGCCTCCAATGTCGTTTTAGAGAATTTGGCAGTACATCCAACCGGTTTCACAATCTCAAACCATGTAACCAAGCCAGCCCATGACCTCCACATCCGGCTTCTTCACCTGCGGGATCGTCTGAGACCAGCCACCCGGACAGCTGATGAAACTGTGGATTTACACAACCAAATAATTTCTGCACAAACTGTCAGAAACTGTCTCAGGGAAGCTCATCTGCATGCTCGTCATCTCCACCAGGGTCTTGACCTGACTACAATTCGGCATTGTAACTGACTTCAGTTGGCAAATGTTCACCTTCAATGGTCACTGGCACGCTGGAGAAGTGTGCTCTTCATGGATGAATCCTGATTTCAACTGTACCGGGCAGATGGCAGATAGCGTTGTGTGGGCGAGCGGTTTGTTGATGTCAACGTTGTGAACAGAGTTCCCCATGCTGGCAGTGGGGTTATGGCATGGAAACTGATCACGCTGTCGATGTGTACGACAGCGTGTTCCAGTTCCCGCCAATGTCCAGCAACCTCGCACAGCCCGCAGGCCACAATCAACAGCCTGATCAACTCTATGTGAAGGAGATGTGTCGCGCTGCACGAGACAAACGGCGCTCACACCAGATACTGACTCGTTTTCGGATTCACAGCCCTACCTTTTTTTAAAGGTATCTGTGACCAACAAGCATATCTGTATTCCCAGTCATGTGACATCTATAGATTAGGCCCTAATGAATTTATTTAAATTGACCGATTTCCTCATGAACTGTAACTCAGTCAAATATTAGAAAATGTTATATTTTTGTTCAGTGTATATAACATCAACTAAGGCTGAAATATAGGTTGTTGACAGTCCAGTGTTTTGCAATGCTGTGAAAACCTCAATAGTTCTCTCATTACTGCTAGGGTAAGCTAACGTTCTCTGTGTCCACACTTCAGGTGTCTGAGCAGAGACTGAAGCGGTGGTGCTTTCGTAGTCTAAGATTAGGTTCTACATACAGCCCGGTACCTAATTGTCGTACAGTAAAATATTGTGGTCTGTGGTCTCTACCTCGTTTGTTAGAGACTCTGTGAACAATCGGGCGTCCCTAGACCTGCTGCTGCCAAGTCTCCAGTTAGCATGGCCTGTGCTGTAATTAAACAAAAGAACAGAACCCAGGTTGTCTGTGTGGTAGGGGCTCTCCTCTGTTGTCTCAAAGCTGTTCCTCCTAATAGTCCGGTCTCTACAGCAGGACTAGGATGTGGCCTTAAACAACTATCTGGGGCCATGTGACTCGCTATCTCGTGCTTTTTGTTTTCTTTTTCTCAATCCCCTTTTCTCCTTTTCTCTCTCGCCTTCTCTTTCTTTCTCACGTCTCTCCCTCTCACTCCTCCATTCTCTCTCTTTCACTCCTTTCTCTGTCTTTCTCTCTCTGCCTCTCGGCCTCTGTCTCTCTCTGCCTCTCGGCCTCTGTCTCTCTCTGCCTCTCGGCCTCTGTCTCTCTCTGCCTCTCTTGGCCTCTGTCTCTCTCTGCCTCTCGGCCTCTGTCTCTCTCTGCCTCTCGGCCTCTGTCTCTCTCTGCCTCTCGGTCTCTGTCTCTCTCTGCCTCTCGGCCTCTGTCTCTCTCTGCCTCTCGGCCTCTGTCTCTCTCTGCCTCTCGGCCTCTGTCTCTCTCTGCCTCTCGGTCTCTGTCTCTCTCTGCCTCTCGGCCTCTGTCTCTCTCTGCCTCTCTTGGCCTCTGTCTCTCTCTGCCTCTCTTGGCCTCTGTCTCTCTCTGCCTCTCGGCCTCTGTCTCTCTCTGCCTCTCTTGGCCTCTGTCTCTCTCTGCCTCTCGGCCTCTGTCTCTCTCTGCCTCTCGGCCTCTGTCTCTCTCTGCCTCTCGGCCTCTGTCTCTCTCTGCCTCTCGGCCTCTGTCTCTCTCTGCCTCTCGGCCTCTGTCTCTCTCTGCCTCTCGGCCTCTGTCTCTCTCTGCCTCTCGGCCTCTGTCTCTCTCTGCCTCTCGGCCTCTGTCTCTCTCTGCCTCTCGGCCTCTGTCTCTCTCTGCCTCTCGGCCTCTGTCTCTCTCTGCCTCTCGGCCTCTGTCTCGCTCTGCCTCTCGGCCTCTGTCTCGCTCTCCATCTCGCTCTTTCTGGCAGCTGTTTCATCCAGAGGCTCCACCTGAATATTCATGATGCACCTATTCCCAGGGACACCAGTCTGCAGCTGTCCCACATGCACGCACACGCTTGCGTGCGCACACACACACACACACACGCAATGACCAACATACACAGCAGAGAGAGCGATCCACCCAGTCTCTCACACACATTGAGAAGTGAGGGGGAAAAATGCAATAAAGTTAGGTCTACGGTACATGTCAGGACTGGTCTATCGCCGATGTCCACGTGTCCGCGGCCGTTTGCTTTGGCAAAGTGTCTGTCTTGTATGTGTTCTCTGTCTTGCGTGAGTATTTCTGTGATGGTGACCCACCTTGGAGTTTTCAAAGTCAGCCTGTTGAAAAGGGGGACACAGAAGCGCGTTTCTGTGCTGTAAGGTCCATTTTGGAGACTATTTTTGGCTCATGTGCGCCCCTAGAGGCCAGTCTCAAATAAATCCTACAGTGCACCTTTAAGGCGGTGGCCATGTCCTTCAGTGCAACTCTCTGGCTCTGCCAGGTACACTGAGTGGATAAATAAGAGGCAGGGAGGTTTTAGCAGGAGGCCATGGGCTGGAGCCATCGCATGACTGATGGAACCATGGCCCTGACAGATGGGCATGGAGCTCTAGTCAGACGCGCTGCATCACACACACACACACACACACACACACACACACACACACACACACACACACACACACACACACACACACACACACACACACACACACACACACACACACACACACACACACACACACACACGCTGCCCTCTTGGTCCTGCCACACACACAAACACATATTTACAGCAGGTGAACAACAATCGTGACCAGATACAATTCCACTCATTGAAGATAGCATGACACAGGAACGCGGCTGGTAACCTAATTGTTAAGAGCATTGGACCAAACCGAAAGGCTGCCGGTTCGAACTCAACCCTAATTGCTCCTGTAGGTCGCTCTGGATAAGACCGCCTGCTCGATGACTAAAATGTCAACATAAAATGTAACTGACGTGGCCAGAATGTGTGGGTGGGTCTGTACAAAACTGCGTACTGCTAGTTTCTTTGCCATTAGCGATGACCGTCTCAGCAAGAGAAGCCAGCTTTGTGCTGTAAAGGAACAAGACAGATAGCCTAGTTCCTTTACCATATCCCCCTGGTGCCTAAGGTGGGTATCTGATTCGTCTATCTTAACCTCGCTGCCTCCCTCCCACGGGGCTGATCATCTAGGTCAGTCAGGTTTTGGGGGGTAACCCCCGCGGCCCCACGGCGTGGTGGACAGCATGTGAAAGTAGGGGGGTTACTGAGCAGACCGTGGCCGTGTGCTTCTCATTAAGCCGTGCGGAAATAAGGGCTGACCCTCTCGCTCACCAGGGCACATCTATTTAATGCTGTGGTGACAAGAATTAGGGGGAGAGACTGACACAGAGAGCCAGAGGGAGACAGGGAACAATAGGAAGATACATATTTGGAGATAGACAGGCAGGCAGACAGAGGTGTATTGAAAGTGAGTCAGAAATCTAAACACTTGGCCTGGCCCCCCTCTCTAGTTCGTCTCGTCTCTGTGTGGTCCTGAAGCCCTCCACCACCATCCCCTGGTCTCCAGCTGAGCCAGCCTGAGCTATCACGCCCCCCGGGGGGGAGGCAACGATGTGAAGGTAGAAGAATCAGAACCCCCCCCCCAAAAAAACAAAAAACAAACAGGGGGATAGTACTGGACAAAGACTAATAAAAACACACCTGAGAGCAGGAGAGGAACTTGCCCTCCACTGTTGCATCTCCCCTACCCCTCACTGGGTGGGAGTGAGGGCAGGGCCAGTGAGTGATGGTGTGTGTCCGCCTTCTACCTGCAGCATCCTTCATCCCCACTCTGAGGCATGTACCTACGGCCCTTTACCCCTGCCATGCTCATCACTCACCCCACCTGGCAGGCTTGTTCATTAGCGCAGGCTGTAACAAAACATTTTGCAATCAAAACAAACGTTTATTGGACAAGTTCAGGTCGTCCGAGGATCAGTGTTTCGAGTGTTTTTCACGATGCATATTTCCTAAAACGTCCCAAAATGTAGGCCGAATACGCCTTTCCCTAAACGCCACGCAGAGAGAACGTTCGCTAAGTGCGTCTTTGAGGCATCTGCCCAAGCTGATAGAATCAAAAGAAAAACAGCTCTGCTCTCCGATCAACATAATCCCTTTCGAATCCTACCTTAACATTAGAATTGTTCCGCATTACTAACGACGGAAGAGCTCTTAGAAATAAATACATTATCACCTATGGCTACATATTGAGGCAGCTTATTCTGATACTTATGATAATGCACTAAACCAAGATTTGGCACGTTAGGCTACACATCATGAACTATATTGTGACAAATTACAGACATTAGCTGACAAGTAGCAAAATAGAAGTCAATTGATGTGAATATTAAATGTACTTCAATATGATTGAAATAGGCCTATAGCCTACTATATTTATATGTTGATGCAGTTATTTGGGTTTTAATTTGAAGCATCTCTTTATACGACGCTGGTTTATCAATGCAAAGACATTGACAACTTTGTTCTGAAGTTACCTGCGGTCACAGGGAGGCTGATAAACCATGTGATTCTATGTTTAGCGTATATATTCTATGTTTAGCGTATATATTCTATGTTTAGCGTATATATTCTATGTTTAGCGTATATATTCTATGTTTAGCGTGATGCGGGAGAGCAAAAAAAGAACCTAACAACACACTTCGGTTTTCTATGAGTGGTCTGCAGCAGGCGCTAGATTACGAGCGTTTTCAAGTGCAACGTTAATAACGATGGTTTTGGGAAACAGCTCAAAGATTTAACGATGCTCCTAGAAGGTTATAATGATTCATTTAGCCTGAATATGCTTTTGGGAAACTGGGCACTATACTTTTTTCCCAATGTACTGTTTTTAACACAAGGTGGCGTTCAGCATTATAAATGAGTATTGGCTCTTCTATCCACAACAAATTAAGTGCCAATTTAAAAAAACACAACTTAATTGCCCTTTTTGGATCATTTTTCTGTGGTATACCGGTACCTACTTCTCAAGGGTCTGTGATTGTAATGAAAGTGATCCATTTGGACTCTTTTATTCAGAGTTCAGTGACAGTGATGCCGTCTCTGGTCCGAGTGAGGATGTTACTGAGGCTTTGTCCCAAATGGCACCCTATTCCCTTCACAGTGCACTACTTTTGACCAGGGCATGTAGGGAATACGGTGCCATTTTGGATAAGTACTGACACGCATATCTCTGTGTGACAGAGTGAAAGAGACGGTGTACTGTTTCTAGCACCGGTGCCTATAGAAACATAGGGACTTGCCTTCTCTTTCTCTGGGAGCTGGTTCAGTTCATTCTGCCTCTCCAAGCAGGCCACGGGATACTGAGAAAGGGAGAACAATAGGAAGAGGAAAGGAGGGCAGATTAAGTTTGGTAGTCTGCTATCTTATTAGAATTCCACGTAGCCACAAACACATCTGGTTCTCTGAGCCAGCCGCTTTTTTTGCCCTTTTCAAAACCAATTTCTGGGGAGAGTGTAAGCTGGGGGGTTTTACACCGGGACTGAGGGGGCTGACTTTTCTCTGACTTTGTGGTGAAAACCCCTGGCCAAGTTCTGAGAGAGAGAGGCTTGCCTGTCCAGGGGACTGGACGATACCAATGCCATTTTCTCGTCTAGTCGCTATGGAATTGTCGTGTAATATATGACATATATTGCCCCAAACAGTATGTACCTGTGTTGTCAACCCCGTGTTGTTTGATGCTGGGATGCACTGGGTTTCATTGAGTCACTAATTAACTCAAAGCTGTGCACTGGCAGTCAATGGCCACCAGGGGGAGACATTACTCCAAGACTGGAGCTGCTTCGAGAGCAGGTGCCCCTCAGACATGCTTGAAATTTCCTTTCAGTTAACGAATTTATATTCCGATTTTCTTTGTTTGCTTTAGTTTTCACTGTTTTATTTTTCAGATATTTCCTTGGAAGCATTTATTTTATGTGACCTTTTTTTTTCAAACGATTATTTCATTTGTAATGATTATTATTTTATTTGAACAGGAACCCTTTTGAGTCCCCTTTCATGGGAGAAAAGGGGATGTAAAGCGCACATAATTTTTTTAATGAATTCATCAATAGAATCCATTCAATGTGCTACTTATTTATGGGGAAACAGTTAGTTTCACAGCACAGCAAAGATGAATATGAATTCACAAAGATCGAAGCTTTCCCAGCAGCAGCTATACATTGAAGGTAGAGACATAATGCAGTGATGAATTACTCATCTGTTCTGAATCCCACCTCCCCTCGTCTCAAGAGAAATGTGTATGGAAAATGAAGACATTAAAGGGGAGCGCGGGAGCGCATCAAGAGGATTTGGGTTCTCAATAAGGGATTTGGGCAGCCCCGGCCTGACAGAAGCACATGTTGTGGGAAGATAGTGGGCCCACAACAAAAGCGGCCTTGAACCGAGCCGAGTGGCGCGAGCTCGCTGGCAGGGCTGCTGTCCTCTCCTGCCTTGGCACTGTCGCCCCACGTTAGTCACACCCCAGGAGAGGGGCCCGAGCCGGGTCCTCCAAGCCGCTCCACGGAGAGAAGCCAGAAAGTCCCACCACTGCTACTGCCACCGTCTACAGTGCAGCTATAAAGCTCACAGCAGACACCTCGCCTGTACAAGGGTTATGAATGAATGATTGTACAAAAGACAGTAGGCCCCAGTCTACAGTCTACCCCCACATTCTGAAAGTATAGGATGGTAGTATTTCAATTAAAAAAGCATTAAATATTTACGCTATAGTGACTACAAGTAAAGTATGTAAAGTATGTGGGAGAGGCTTTCTAAAAACAAAAATAAAATGTACCTCATAATTACTACCGTCGACTTGCGAGCCGGTGGGGCCCATCTTTGAACCGGTGTGTCTGCCACTAGGGTTAGCGCAGCGCGAGCCAACCATTTCCCTGTCTCCTCTCTCTCATCTCTCCCAGCTGCGTCCTAAAAGCCTGGGTATGTTAGTTGCTAAAGGCTCTCTCTCTCTCGCTCTCTCTCTCTCTCTCTCTCTCGCTCTCTCTCTCTCTCTCTCGCTCTCTCTTCTCTCTCTCTCTCTCTCTCTCCTGCTCTCTCTCTCTCCGCTCTCTCTCTCCCGCTCTCTCTCGCTCCCTCTCTCTCTCTCTCTCTCTCGGTCTCTCATCTCTCCCAGCTGCGTCCTAAAAGCCTGGGTATGTTAGTTGCTAAAGGCTCTCTCTCTCTCTCTCTCTCTCTCTCTCTCTCTCTCTCTCTCTCTCTCTCTCTCTCGCTCTCTCGCTCTCTCGCTCTCTCTCTCTCTCGCTCTCTCTCTCTCGCTCTCTCTCGCTCTCTCTCTCTCCTGCTCTCTCTCTCTCTCTCCCGCTATCCCTCTCCCGCTCTCCCGCTCTCTCTCGCTCCCTCTCTCTCTCTCCCGCTCTCTCTCGCTCTCTGCCTCTCTCCCTCTCCTTCATAATGAGCGTCTGTAATTAGCGGATTGCCTCTGAATCCTCCCTTTTTAGTTAATTTTATCCCATTCACCTGACAATTACACCGCCATGCTGTGGGGGAGATGTGCATGGAGGGAAGGGAGGGAGGGTGTGTGTGAGGGAGGAGTGAGGGGGTGGGAGGGAGGGTATGGTCTCCACATCCAGCTGTGTGTGCAGATCTCCTGTTTTTTGGGGGGCGGGGGGGAGAACAGCTGGCAGATGTCTTATGATGTTTTTATATTGAGTTGGGGGGCTGTGCGTGTGGGGGGGGGTGTGAGTCTGTACATCTGTTTGTGCGTGTGTGTGTGTCTGTGTGTGTCTAGTCTATGAGTGGAGCTTCTCTGTGGAGTGAAAGTCACTGCACAGCTACACACACAAAGGCCCTCAACTACAGTCGACTGTAAGCTGAGACATCTTATATAATGTCATAGGCCAATAAGGCCATACAGGTCTGTAATCCGCTATGCAGTGAGTCGCAACTTATGGGGCAGTTTTCCAGGCACAGATAAAGCATTGTCCTGAACTAAGGCAAGCTCAATGGACACTTTTTAGTCCAGGTCTGAAAACCGCCTCTATATGTCTTGTAAAGAGCTACTTATCAATATCAAGATACATGGTTGGACATCAGCCATCCACAATATTGGCACTACAGTACTTCTGTACACGGCCAAACTCACGTGAGGCAAATGACAGCAAACAATTTCAGGCGTTGTGCCACAACACCTTTTTTTTTCTTACAGGAAACCCTGTATTCTTTATAGTCATTGTGATAATGGTTTGAATTGTGGTGGATTTGTTTTGAATCCAGCCCTAGTGTAGTGAAAAGAGCAGGGCACATCCATGCTAGTTTGCTGCAGGCAGCTACTCCCAGGCCCTGCCTGCCTGCCTAGGAGACAGAAGGAGTGAGGGGAAGGGGAGATGTGTGAGCGAGACCCAGCATATGTCTGACAATGCCAACAGCTTGCGTATGTTAAAAACTTGCCTGCAGGCCTCTTTTAAAGGGGGCAGTGCTGTTAAAAATGAGATTGTCCATGATATTTCCACACTGAGGTTGAAATAACACTCAGAAATGGTGAAAATGATGTCATTTTTATATAAGAGCTGTTAGGAGAAAAAATGCCTGGAATATCAACCTGTTCAGGTAGGAATGGGATGGAGTTTTTGGCCCATGACATCGCAATCTGATCTGATTATTCTGACCAATGACCAATCATCTTTTATTTACATAAGTATCCTCCTACTATGAAGGGGTGATCGTGTAGGCTCTGGTCTAGATGATCCTGTCCGCCAATCAGGGCTGTGAATGTAAATATATTTAAATTTGTATCGCCACACTCGCACAATCAGACTGACCATTTCAATGGCAAACGGAGGCTTGAGGGAAATAAATGAAACATACTTGGCGACTCCACTACAGTCCAGCCCCGCCCGCTGCAGGTCACGCTACCTTGACACATCCTATAACCTCCATTATGACGGCAATCACTGTCTGGAACGTGAAGGTGCCGGGGCTTCTGCAGTGTATCAGAGAAGCCTGGCTAAATGTAAATGAGGTCGTGGTTTTTGCCGTTTTAGCAGAGAGAGAGGCCTCATTGAAGTAGATGAGGTAGTGGTTTTGGAGTGTTTCAGCCTTCGTCGTGACGGATGTCGTTGTGGTCACTGCTGGTTGCTCGCTGTGTTGAGGGAGGAGCCAGCCAGTGGCAGGCAGGTGGCACCGGCTGGCTGTCATTACCTTATCCTGTCACAGCTGCAGCTGGAGAGTGAAATGGCCAGAGTGTGTGGAGTTCTGTTTAAAAGGGACCAGCTCATTAAAGCCATTGCAGAGGCACTCTTATCTGTGTTTTGCACACACACACACACACACACACACACACACACACCACACACACACACACACGCACGCACCCACACACAGTGGTGCAGGTTTCGAGTCTTCCCAGGGCCCATCTGTTCGCCCAGCCTCTCCTTTCATAGCACAACTGGCTTCCCCTTTTATCAGGGCTTCTGTTAGCATGCCGCACCGTACCCCTCTGGTCTGCGCTTGGCTTTCAGGCTACAGGCCCAGGCTCTGCTGCTGCTGCTCGGCCGTTCAGCAAATAGTGGAGCAGCTTGTTCGGGCCGAGATGTTACAAGGTCTTCTTTTTAATGGGCCAACGCCGAGGGACAAACGGGCTTTGTTTTCAAATGCCAAGTGGAACGTGGTCCAAATCCACACAATCCTTTTAATGGCACTTCCAACCAACTTTACCTGTCTTGAGAATGTTTGGAGCATGTAATTCATTCATTCTGGGCCATTTAGAGATGTATGTGCGGCCTGTAAACATAGCACTCTTGTGTTCTTTTCTGTTGTTGTGGCGTCCATCTTTTCTCATCATACCTAATTGATAGAGAGATGACTTTTATTGGTTTGTAATGGTTAGATTTTTGGCATTGGGACAGGATGTCGGTGAATGAGTGAGTGATCTGGGAGTGAGCACCCCCCTTCTCTCGCTCTGTGTGAATGTGTGGGCTGAGGAGGAGGAGGCTGAGCTGTGGACTGGTCTTGGCCAACCTCCAGTGTTGGCAGCTCAATGGCAGCAGGTGGAGCCAAGAGGGTCCAAACCGACCAGTAACCCTCCCTTTTCCCTCCCGCTTTCTTTCTTTCTTTCTCTCTTTCTCTCTCTCGTTGTGCCATTATGGGTTGAAAATGTCCATATTGCCCTTCCATCCATTTGTGTCATTTGAATCGAGTGTTGGTGCCGGTTGTTGAGTTGAATCGTTGGGTAATGTACGCTGGTGCCACGGCTTCTCTGGAGAGGGCACAGTAGGGTCACAGGAGAGTAAGGGGATCCACAGACGTGGCTCCTCCTTTATTAATATGGGCCCCGCTATGGAAGGGCCTCGGAGGCAAGCTGCTCCAGAACAGGATAGTGTAATTACCCTGGGGCTCAGAGCGTTAACACACACACACACACACTCCTCCACTCCCCGAAAAGTGCCATTTCACAGCCATCGTGAACCAGGTGGACATATTGGGGGGTATTGTTCTATTTACTGAGGCAGTGGTCTTTTGTGTGTGGAGTACGCCTTGTATGTGTGCCAGAAACTAATTATGACTACAGAGCATCGCTCTCTCATTGTGCAATGTTCATACAAGCTTTTTTACATTCATGTTGTTTTTTTTGTTGTTGTTTGTCACACACAGACACACAGAACGTTTATTCAACAGGGCTGGAAGAGAAAACACTTGTAACGTTTTCAATGTAATAGTTGAGTAAAATATGTTTTCCTAGAATTTGCATGATCTCATGAATAAATAGTCTGTCAGCTCACTGTTGAGTGGTGGAGATAGCTTTCTGGTGGCACAAGAAAAGTCCTCCTTGCCTCTGAATTGTAATGTTGGAGATTGAACATTGAAATACCTCCCCCTTGTGGTAAAAGTGTGAATTGTCAAGAGGAGTGGAACCGCGCGTTTCTCAGGCATTCAGTGCACCATTACGTGGGTTGCAGTTTAGCGGGTACGTTATTCTCGTCAAGATCATATTTACAGCCAGACCACCTTATATCAAGCAAAGGTCTTAAACATTGAACGTTGCTTGTGAATAATAGATGGTATCGAAAATCGACTAATCGAATTCATTCATATGAAGACCTCTTTAGAATTTAAGACATACATTTTCAAATACATTTTATTTAATCTTTTTAGTTTATTTTCAGCCTATAATGTAATGTTTGCATTGAATAATAGTAAACTATTAATAATCATTGCTATCAAAAACGGTATTATAGGGTTATTGTTAAACTTTTTATTTTATTTTTAATGTAACTAATATATTTGAGAGAATAACAGGAAAAGAAGTTCACATCCCGAAAGTAGTGAATTGTTTTTTTGGTCTATTTGTCTATTTTTATAATTATATTTGTGTGAATGTATTATTTATTTGACTTCATCCAGACAGAGGTTAGCTTCAAATATACATATATTCAGTTAAAAATTATATCACAATGTTTTAAGAATTAAATCCATTACGAGGAAGAGCACATTTGTTAAAGCACATTTTTCGAAAATAATATCAGCCCCCCTCCCTCATGTATGCTTAATTAATGCATTGAATATTCAGAAAGTTGAATTGATAGAGGCATTGGGAGTGTTAGTTTTCCACATGTATCCTACTTTTATGAGGTCCTATTTTCGATATATTATTTTATGTCATAGCATGCCCTACAGCGTCAACGATATGGGTTGTTGAGTACTTATATCATGAGTACATCTATCGACACTGTTTTGGGGCCAAATCTGTTCGTAAATTAAACGTGCATAGATAACCCATACCGGTTTGAAACTACAGTAATATATTTCAGTGCTGTTGTGTCTAACTGATAGGACTTCGGATCATGTAGTTTCGATCAGGACCCACTAGATGGAGTGTCGACCTGCTTTAATGTGCGGAGGGAATTCATTTGAAGTAGGCACCGAAATATATTTACATTTGTGAACGAATCATCTTTGGCATTTAAATAAGCGAAAAACAATCCCGCTGTCATTAAAAACCTTAACACTAACATGCTTTTCTTGATATTAGTAGTTTACTAATTATATTTGTATTAACAAATAAATAGTTATTTGACTTAATGGTTTTCAAAATATTTGTTGAATGTGGGCATGTTTAATTAATACGTCATCAATTCTGACTAATAGAAATTAAATCAATAGCTCCATAAATCAACCAAACACTTTAATTTCGTTATTAGATTATCCTGTCAGCTGTATCCTTTTTGACTTATATTGCTATAATTTCAGTTCATGTCAAAGACATTTCAAGACTTCTACAATCATCCTTTCTACTGTCGTGCTGAACGACCAATCCACACCACTATTTATGCCGTCACCGCCTGTAAATTTGGCAGCTTCACAATTGATGAAAAACTATAAACCGAATGAAAAAACAATGACGACTTCTTAAATGACAGAATACCTCTAGCATAGTAAACTGCATATATTATAGCCGACTAGTTGCCCAGACACTTGGTTCAGCTGTTTTTATTTTATTTTTTTAAATTTCTTGACGTTTTTTTTCATTTCCATATCTGGGAACTGATTATGATTTTCTCATGTTGGAATCTGAACTTTCATGAGATGATTACCTTAGTATCATGTTTTATTCTAAGAAAATAGGCTTTAGCGACATTTATCGTTGTGTTATAGACCTAACATTACATTGGTGTTTTTGTTTCCATGTTTTCCGCAGGCCTATTTTTCAATTCTAGACACCTTTATTCACGGATTCTAAGATTGTGGATTTCATTTTTGCACATAATCAATCCAAATGAATTATTTTCATATATAGCTGTGTGTGTGTGTAAGCAGTATGAGTGGTGTACCTTTACCTCAAAGCAGAATTTATATTTACTGATTTAGCCTAAAAGTTGTGAAGATGGATACGGTGTTTGTCTTGCCCGCCATGGGTGATTTAAGGTTAGATTTGCCTGTAATGTACATCACACAACAACAACAAACAGTCTAATCGCCATTTAGCGTAAAATGTATCTTTAAGTGACGGGTTTGCAGCAGGTGGTCAAACGTATTTTTTAAATGTTTGTGTTGAAACCGTCAAGTTTAGATTCTCACACCTCCTTTGTATAAATCTATTGTGCATTCTCATCCCTGTCGTTTACAAACTTAAAGAAACGGTGGTTTCTTGTACGTACGGAAGAAGGTGATTACATATCCTACATCAATACTTTTCCAGCATTGAACGAAGACAAGTTTTTCAAAATCTATTTTAGGCTGTGACCATAGCCTTCGAATGTCGTGATTTTGGGGCAGTGTCAATGTGTTTTAGTCATGAGTTATTCTTCAAGAAATAGTGTCATGGAGAATCGCCTAGGACCGCTTAACTTTTACTGCACTGTTCCAACACAGTAACGCAAACTACAACAAAAAAAACATGCTTATTACGAAGATCATTAACTATTTGAATCAACGCTGGATCAAGTTAAGTCACATGCTTGGTTGGATTGATCTGCCAGTTTTGAAATGGCCAACGACTCTTTATATACTGTATCTATTCAAGTTCGCACCCACTCTCTTGTGATATACTTTTCAGAGCAGATAGATTTCAGAACAAATGTTCGGAGCTTCGAACATAACTGTTCTGGTAGCCCACATCGGACAGTTGCCGACAATGTTGGTGACAATGGGTAGGCTACATACATATGTGTAGGCACTTCTTCCTCTTTAATCTGTATTCGCAAACTCGCATATGACAGTCAAATGACTTGCAATATTTCACTTCAAGAATAGCCCTGTAATCACCTTTGATGTATCTTAGTTTATGATCCTCCAAACTTGCTTTACCTTGCACTCGCAGAAGCTTTCGGAGAGAGGGGCAGTACAGACTCCATAGACCATAATGTAGTTTTGTGGCGTTCCAACTCATCCTTTAAAGTTCCGATGTCTAATAAGCTTGAAAACCTATTTACATATTCGACTTGATCGTTCCAGTATTTGCTATTCATAAGATGTTGTAACTGCGCACAGCCCCCTGCCGCTTCTTGCTGGGGCATAGTACAGTATATTGGCAGCCCTGGCATGGTTGCTGGGGCTTTGGGCATTTTTGTGTGCAGAACTTGGCAGAAAATACTATAAAGGCGTCTCGAGCCACCATGTCAACGGGTTTTTGTTAAGAACTTGATCGATCTTATCAGATAAAACAAGTAGCAATGCAAAGCATGATATGCTCATTGCACTGGTTTTATTTGGAAGTAGAATACATGTATATGAATTATACATTTACGCATAACTTTGCCTTTACAGCACCGACCCTTCAGCTTGATTTTTTTTGCGGTAGGTTAATTAATAGTTTACATAAACCACGTTATATGTGACTTCAAAATATATGTGACTGTAAGTATTGAGAATTGTGGATAGGCCTAAAGCATACCCGCGCACCCTTCAACGCTGGGTGTGAGCCACCCAATCCTTGTCCAGTCCGTGCATACAACTCAGATGTATTGTGAACTCTTTGCGGAACGTTTGACAACGTTGCCAAGTTGGTAATTTCTCAGTTGTATCTTAAATCAATAATGTGATTTAAATGAGACAGTTTCGAGCACAAAAATATCAAACTTGAGTAAAAACACAATTAATATTGGCATTCAGTTGATGGATGATTTTTTTCAGGGCACCTTAACATTCAGCCTGACTTTGATTTAACAGGAGATCTCGTTTGAAGTCTAAAATGTAACGTATGCTTATTAGCCAAAAAATAAAAAATAATTTACTGAATCAGTTATATTTAACTTGATAGTCACTTTGATTGAACGATTCTAGTGTTCTTATGACAAATATGACATGGCTGTTGTAAGATGAGAAGTGGCAAAAGTGGAGTGTAACCAGTGAACGTTCCTCTGTTGCGAATAGCGACACTAAAAGTAGTGGCCGTTTTGACACTTCATGCGAACCTGTATGATTGTTGGGTGCAGGCGCACAACTTGCACCATAACAGGATATATATACCCTCTGAGCCAGGAGAAACCGCTTAACGATGACGTCACACCGTGTCAATCAGCGACAAACGTGTTTTAATTTACAAAAATGTTTAAAATTATATTATTAAATAAAAACTTGTCTGGATTTGATTAGATGCTCAATATCTGAGTTTACATCGTTAGGCCTATGTTGGGCTGCTTGTCTTTTTTACATTTTGTTTGTTTTTCGTGGGACCAGATTTATTTTTTTACACTTTGAATTCAAGAGTGAAGAGGGAGGTGGTTCCCACCTACACAACTGCATTCATTAGTTGGTCCTGAAATGGAACTTGATCAAGCACGATAGGGAATTGACCCTTACCAAACATTTCTTGTAGGTCTGCAATTGACCATTAAGAAGTCATTTGGAAAATTAGGCAGTTGGTTTAGGACGATTTATGGAACATAATTGGGCATGAAGATGTGGTTATGATTTTTATTGCGAAAATATCAAACATGCATGTTAATATAAGCTATAGGCGACTTCAATAGTAGGATACCGAATGTGAAAACGGAGGATACGCGCCGTTCGAGCCTGCCTCATTGAAATCAGCGTTACAGAAGGTTATAGTGTAGGCTGGACTATGTTCAGCACGTCCCAATACACAACATGCGTTTCGACATACACGAGTCAGCATCCGTGGGAACAATCGCCCCTGATTTCTCAAAATAATGTTCTTCAATAGTAGGCTTTGACCTCAGAGGGACACTCGTTGGATTTGCATGGCATGTCACCTCTGGTCGCACAAACAGGCTACTTCATATAACCTATAACAAGCAAACACCACATTGTCGTTTAGAATTTGAGTTTATTTGGCTATTTGAGGAAATAATCAACACCACCACTTCGTGTCATGTCCAATGTCAAATGTATAGCTCACCTACAGAATATCAGCTCTATGGGCTACAGTTTCAGAATACTCTTTCACGCAATATATATAACTGCAGTCAACCGCAAGGGCAAAATCAACACGGGAATAAATACACCCCACCAACGGTTCAATCCTGTATAAACACGTATTCATCGAATATAGCCTAACAATATACAGTCCCACTTTATTCACAGATAGAATGTAGAAGCGTTCAATACGAATATTTTATGACATGATGATGCATGCCTTCTAAATCAATACGACCCCTCCGTACACTATGGTTGACCTTTTACGATATCTCCATGGGGACGCAGTAGAAAATCCGCTGAAAAGATTTGGTGTTAATTTTTGTCGACCAGCCATAAACGTGCACCTTCAGCGGAGTTCGCAGATCCTCGTTGTAATAGTATAATATTGCTTAGATGTCCAGCATTGCAACAATGCTCTGGTGCTAAAGGTTTAAGCAGCAATAATGCACTAGACTAGTACCAAAAGGCTACGGTTTTTCGATCGCAATAGCCGCCGCGGCGTTCCTCCCTCTGTCCCATGCGCGCCGTAAACGTATAGGAAGGGCTGAGAGTGCGTTATGCAGCAATATATAGGTGAAAAAAATGTAGGTTTTCCATGCGGGAGCTAAACGCAGACTGTGTGGTCTGACTGGCACGCGACTCCGGCTCGTTTGCCAGTATGTGACTCCTCGAGGGGAGGACATGGTGAGTGAGAAGTGGCGTTCCGTTGCCGCCCGTGTCCTGCGTGGTTACTATGCAAAGCGATTGCGGAAATTAAAAAAAGTGGGACTCGCTCAATCGATTGCAACTTCTGCACAAAGTCTAACAAACCAAGCTGAGATAGGCAGAGTGTGTGTCGCGAGCCAGTCAGCTTTGCCAAGCTTGGACCGCAGTCAAATATCAAGGAGTAAAGAAGGCTCACTGCTATATATTTTTCTTTTTGGGATTAATACAAGAACCATTTCCCCTTGTGCTTTATCATACTGTATTTCTTCGGTGTAAAATGCACACAACGGCAGCAAGTTAATACCTTTTGAATTAAACATAAGACTACAACAAAAGGTGGCTGAAAATGAAGCACTTCGTCTCATCAGTCTAAAGTTTCTCACGTAACACGTTACATTGCAATGGTACGTGCAAACACCTCTTACCATCTCTTTTTACCCTGAAAAGTTATAGACATGTGCATGTGGCGTGTATGACCTGTACACAGGTTAAAATGTAGCCTAAAATGTCGGTCTTGGCTTTTGTACAGGGATTTGAGAATAGTCCGTATCAATCGGATCTCTTTTGCTAGCGAGGTATGCCAATGCGGATATCTTTATCGCCAAATAACTTTGGTATTGGAACAAAACAGAACAGAGCCTGCATTCTCCGCGTTGCCTTCTGACAAAAGGGCATCGTAGTGACCAGATTGAGAAAAGCATTGTTTCATTATGTGGTAACTAGTTGTTCTGCAGAGTAAACGAGCGATTGCAGAAAAACGCTTTCTCGACAAAATCTTTGTGACATGAGTTTTGTCCAATAAGATGGATGCTGGGCTTCAAATCCTGGAGTTTAGTCCAATCAGAGGACGGAGCTCTTGCATTGCACGGAGGACATGGATACCGGAAGGCTGGCCAAATACCGATAGCAAGTTAGCCTATTGCCCTATTCTCAATAGAGGTTCTATGCGCTGCAACATGAGAAAATACAGTGCACGTCTCCTGAATTTATTGTCCGGCCAAGCACATGAACTATATAGGTAGACCATTTTCCCTATTCCGGCCTCTTATTGAGTTGCGCAATGGCGTGTGGCTTGTATTTACTCCGAGACAATTATTCAAATTACTTGAGCAACATTTTATTTACAATGTTGAGCAACACATGATCTATAGTCCATATAGTGAATAATCACTTCAGTTGGGTATAGGTTAACGATTGCCCCATTCCTTGTGAGTGCTTTCAGGAATTCAAGCAGCCTATGCTACAATATTATATTATTAGGCTGTGCTGTAATAATAATAACCTAGTAGCGAAAGCAGTTGCAAGTCCACCTTTAGCCTTGACGGTATGTCAATTAAACTTTAGACTGTGGAGAAGCATGCATCTGGTGTTGCTGAATCTCGCTGTCTTGGTGCAGGTGTGTGTGTGTGTGTGTGTATAGTGGTCAGATGTAGCTGCGTAGCAGAACCACACACTCCACTTGTGGGTCGCTTCCCTGGCCATTTCCTAGAGGGCGCACAACTGACTTCTCCCTCTGGCCAGAAGTTGTTCACTGAAAACAAATTCGAGCAACCCATACAGAATCAGTGGACCAAGAGTGTGTGGGTGACTCATGTCGGGCCAATCTGATATTTGAACAGAAATCCGTCAAAATACTAAGTCACACCAATGTTGGACGCCTCCAGGCGTACTGTAGGCTAATTATGCTATAGGCAAGTCCTGTTTAAATGTATGTCTTTAAATGGGTGTGTCTTTATTGCCATTATTTCGATTAATATTAACCCTTACTTGTCTGCAAGGGCAGGTGACAAGGCTACCAATGCTAACCTTGGGCGTTTGAGATGTATAGGCTATAAAACAATAGTAGCCTAATTTAGGAGTAAGACATATTGTAAAATGTTGCTCAGTCATTTGATATAGGCGCTATACCGAAGTTATTACGCATGCTTTACGCATGTAGTTTTCACTATTGCCAAGTATACCTTTTGTTTGAGGCTTTTTGGGGAGGTTTTGTCCACGTGATATTTAATTTGAATTCTTTGTCTTGACGGTAATGATTGAAACTCAATGCATTACGTTTCAAGTATGCAGTGATCGGTAGAGCGTGCGTAAAATGCTGGAGTTGCACGATGCTTTGGTTTTGGATAATAGGCCTGTCGGTGTTAGGGGGGCACCGTGATCATGCTTACATAATGACATGTGAGTTGGGAAAATGATTGGTAATCTTGTCTGTCGAATGGCCCTCGCTCGTTTATATTATATCATTATCTGGGGAGATACTTGGTTTTGGGTTATGTAAAGTTGAATGCACTTCATTGAATTGTTAAGATTCTGCTCTCGTTGTTCCACCCCTCATATGAAACGTGTTGTGCAAATGGACATAAATTGGCTCGTACGCAATGAACAGATAGATAGGTCATGCATTGCTTTGCATGTAAATGTGTGTCAATTATCATCCGCAATAACAATACACCAATGCCAATAGGCTAAAAGCCTAGTGATAGCTTCATAATAACAATGTATAATAATACAAATATTTCTAATTATAACTTGTTGTAAATATGGATAGGTGTCGAAAAATAATATGGAATACCCAACAGCCTGTTACTTTGTCCGACGAATTTAAAAGTTAAGCATTTGTTCAAAAGGGGCGGTATATCCCTTATATAGTGCGTGGTGATCTCTTGAGCTCACTCTTCACCGCCATACGCTGTCTAATTTGCGTTAAACATCATATAAAGAACATTTATTTAGCAGTGTTGGTGTGGCAGTTTTGCGCGAGCCCTGCTCTTGATTGAAATTGATAGGTTTGCGTTGTTTGAAAAGCCATTTCATCCCGGGGCTAATGGGCTCAAGTAGACAGGATAAGGCAGACTATAATTTGACAATTTAAATATACATATATGATATATTTCTGTCCTACATGTTCATTGCATTTATGTTGGTCTTATTACTTCCCTTAAACCGTGTATACTTTGGGAGCTATGCTGAGAGGGGAGTACAAGAGTTTGTCCTTCAGGCACTGTGGACAAAAGTGAACTGTATGTATCTGTATGGAACTGGGTGCAGGCGGTTGTGGCTCCTGTCGCCGTAGACAGGACAGACGCAACACGGATTCACTTTATCGTCTGCTGTTAGAGATAATTTTCTAAACGGAAACCAGCTGTCGGGCTTCAGCGACAAGCAATTGTTTGGGTGTTCTGGGATATTATCACCTTCATTAACTACCGCACCCTCCTTGTTCGTAAATCCGACAGACTCATTTCGGAGTTCGCTCCACCGTGAAGCCAGCCGCACCACATGCCTTCAATGCTTTCGGTTGTTGCGAGCTTTGTTTTGTCTCTTCGAGAAACCGGAGTGAATGGGAGAACTCATATCGAGTTCAGAAGAACGAACGTCTGACAATCAGCATTTTTTTGTAATGGTATTAGTATGAGAACAAGATTAGCACTGTCCGATGATGACTTATTTTCTTCCTATTTCCCGTGATTTTTAACCTCTCCGCTGCAGCCAGTCTGCCTTTGGACTTTTCTTTTATTGTTGAATATGCCTCTGGTGAAAGTTTTGGGTTATCCAACGAAGAGACTGCTCTACGGCTTTTACTGCACTGTACAATAGATGCGTGCGGAAAGTGGAAGCAGTGTAACTCGAGGCGGGGTTAAAGTTCAGCTCTATGGGGTGGTGAAGCGTTGGTTGCAGTTCGCAGAGTTGGAAATGTGAAAGCAAGAAGCAGGCTTTATTTTTTTCCCCTCTCTCTCCCTTCTGTCTCTACTTTTTTATTTATTTTCAAAACACGGACACAGCCATCACGGACACAGCCATCACGCATACACGGGCAAACACGGACACACACCCACACATAATTCACACATACACACACACTCACTCACACACCATCACACACATAAACACGCAGACCCGTTCGTGTAACCCAAACACACACACATACATACACCCTCCACATCCAAGATTAGATACAACAGATATGTATTCTCCGCTATGCCTAACACAGGTAAGTGAGCCTTTCGTCTGTCTTTAACAATTTGTGTTGCATTTATGCTTTCTTCCTCAGGGACATGGCGAAATGGACTGACGTTGCTCAAGATAAACTGTGTGCAGTAGCATTCCTGGTTTGTCAGAGCCATCTGAACTAAGTAACACATGGCGGATGGCGATCTCCTACATATGTACACATATATATATGCATGTCTATTTTAGTTCATATTAGACCTATATCGATGTCGAGCGCGCTTTTACGTGGACTACTTTTTGAGTTCCAATCCTAAAATGAAGATGGCCTTTCCTATAAGTTGCATGTGCACGTTATCGTCTTCCCACATATTTGATATGAATGAATGCACACAATGTTTTTACAAAAGGTGGCAACGTCATTTTCCAATGCTCCCCTGGACGGCTTCCTCTAGGTCTCTGCACTTGGGAGTCATTAACATGCATGTAATTGTCACTTTGTATTGATTACTGCTAAAACGCGACATTTAAAAGGCTGCATTTTGCTGGGTCTAACTTGTATCCCAAAAGTTTCAAACTTAGAATCAGTGTTGTAAGCGTTCGATTTTTAGCTTGTTCTTTGGCAGCAGTAACTTTTATGAATTTAAAATGTTGCTGTGTGTCTTTACACCTCTTCCACTGAATCGAGTCGCCGCCACTCTCGGGCATTGAACTTTGTCATGATCAATGTGCACCGGGAAAGCACAAGTTAGGACATTACACGTTTCAAGGCTACTGTTATATTCGATGGATAATTTTTTTTTGTGTGTGTGTTTTTTGCGCACTACGGCTATGACTGACATGTAGCATGCTCAATAACTAAGATTATCTTTTAGACTTACTAAAACACTTTCTGCTCCCGAAGATTGTTAGGTTTTCTCGGATTTGATTCTTGTTCGAGTTTGATTACCCGAAATATGGTGTTTTGTAGGCCTAATCAAAAGGTGGTCGAGGTGGGAACGTTACATAGGTTGAATAGCTTGTTAAATGGTCAGTTGCATATCCATGTGGTTGGTGTTTAAATCCATTATCGGCTTACCTAAAATGTATTTTTAAAATTATGTATAAAATGTATCATGATACAGTTTTGGGTTTGTTTAAGATTTGACAAGATGTATTTGTTTTTTAAATTGATTTATTATTGACCACCAACAGGCATATTGGCCTCGTCTCATGTCAGTTGTATTTAACGATCAACACAATTTATGTTTTAAATTATCTTAAAATAAGATTTTGATTTTTCCCTAAGTTGATTTCATCTTTTCATATATATTTTTTATTTATTTTTGGGATATACTTCCCCCCCCAAACATTTTGTCACTATGACCACGTTATTGGTTGTAAATGTATGTAAATGACAAACACCTGACTTGATATCAATGATGGGTTCTCCTCCTGGACTTGCCAACCTTTACAATGGAAGACCATTTCAAAACCGATACTGCTCCAATACCTCTAGTGCCAAGCATAACTAATAAGTCCTGAATATTTATCTAGAATTATTTTATAAGAATGTACAGTGCATCTTTGAGGCAAGACCGAAATGGGCCTAAAGGAGAACTGAAACCTGATATTAGTTGGACACAAACTTGAGAAGGGACATTTAGAGAAATGGCTCGCTTGAGTATGTAAAATATTAATTCATACAAATTTTGCCTGGATATGTTTTTTTAATTTCTTAAAATGAGACTGTGAATTCACATGCAATACAATTCATCTCAACTGTATAAAGCAGAATCTGCACTAATTGGCTAATTAAGTATAAGTATTCAGAGTTGAATGATATACAAAGATACTTTGTGTGTGTGTGTGTGTGTGTGTCTTCCCTCTTATCCATTCAGTTAGGGCAAAAACTGTTTCATCAAGTCTAAAATCTTTTAAGTCAAGATCGCTCCATAATCAAAGGCTTTCGATTGATTCAATTATATTTGGCTTTTTGGGGGGGAGGAGGGGGATCCTGTACAAGACAGGCAAGCCTAAATAACTTCCATATGTTTTGTTCACTGCAAAGGATAGAATATGTAACCTAGAATTGAAAATTGAACATTTGCATTCATGGAAAAAATATTGATAATTCCCCCGAATTTGCCTTTGCATCTTGTCTTTGAGGCACATGGTATCGTTTTGTGTCGTGGTGGAGGAGATGCAGGGAATGAAACAGTTGTGCACATTGCATGGGTTTGTGGAAACACTTACACTTACACATGCCCCTTACGGCCTACGTGAGGCTGTTTGAGTCCGCTGCAACAATGTAAAAGCAGGAAGATATGCCTTTTGTGGAAATTGCTCCAATTTGATTAACAATGGTGAGGCGTCCGCTCTGTTTAAATACGTTTACTGTTGTGGGCAGGAAGAGAGGCGAGAGTAAACTCGGTCGACACACTGTCATAATTGCCTCTGTGTTGTGGTGTGGGGTAGCGTGGGTGTCAATAGGAGGAGATTACCAACATTGCTTTTCTAAATTACAGTTATTCATGAGTTGTTGCTACAGGCCTGTTCTTTGTAAACATTAGATTTGTCACCAAGGTGTACAGAAAATTAAAACAAACTTCACAGCTGGAGGTTTCGTACTTAACAATTCTCCTGACACGCTTTTAGTAGTGAATATACTATTTTCTAGGGTTTTGTTAATGGAATTGCAATGGATGATGTATATTGAAATGTGGCCTACATAATATAGTTGTGTCACGTGTACGTTTTGTGTGTGTGTGTGTCATTAATGTTGTGAAGAAGCAAAAAAAACAAATATAGACTATGCAGGTATTGTTCAAATGGCCCGGAGACAGGGGAGAACTATATTATATACAGAAACCACAGATAACAATGCATAATGTCAGCCATTGAGGAGTGATATTTCATAGCACATTGGCTGAAGTTACTCCGAGTGTCGGAGAAGGCAGTTGGAGAAGCCATTTACTGGATTTTACCCAAGCTCAAACAATACAATTTCCATGCCTATGAGGCAAGGGCGTGAAAGTATTTTTGAAATTCGAGGAATAGTGTGTCGTCATTGTATTTGGTTGTATTATATTTGAATTCAGCTGCATTCTAGATGATTATTCCTGCGTTTGTGCTCGCAAACTTGTGTTAGTACATGTATTAGTGACCACATGCCAGTCAGAGGTTTCCGCACGGGTCAAGATTTGTTCAGCGTTCTTTTATCTCTGAATAGTTGAGTACATTTTGCGTGGCCGGGGTGGTAAGATGGCCTGAGGTGAAGCCAAGGCCCGCCCTGGGTCTCCAAATGGGCCTCATATCAGAAACATGTCTCCTTGTACTCCGACCAGTCACTACATCACTGCCAACCTCTACTGAGAGTGTTTGGGAAATTAAAATACGTCCCTGTTGTAAAATTGCAAATTGGAGTGGTGGTTTGTCATTGTTTATTTCATTTGATTGGATTTGATTGGTGCTTTTTAAAATATAACTGTTAGTTCTGTGCCTAGCCTAGCTTGCCCTCTGTAGGACACAGTCCAGACAAACTATGCACTCTACTCACTATATATATGCGTGTAAACACTCGGCCTAGAAGAGCTGCATATCTGCTCTGGTGCTTAATGTAGCATACTGTTTTATAGCATGATCTAGTGTGACACACTTGTACAAAATTGAAGCTGAGTATTTGGATTTGGCACACTTACTAGTTTTAGTTCAAATGTTGTATCCGTATGCCCTGAGGTATTTGTTTTATATAAAAGGCAAAGATTTTATTATCTCATTTGGTTATAAACGCTTTTAGTACATATTCATGACTTTTTTTTACAACCAGGTATTTTAAAGGAGTAGGCACCTTTCATCTCTTTGGTAACTCTGTTCTGGGTTCTTTTTATATACTGTAATTATTGAAAATGTCCGTAAAATGGGTACAGACTAACGGTTCGATAGATTTAATGGCAGTGGTCATTAATCCATGGAAATGTCTTTGTCCCTCGCAAATATTTGAGTGAGTTTTCAGATGCGTGACTCGTTGAAATAGGAAAGTGTTGTTCTGAGGTTGATTTGCCTTGTCCCGTTGGCGTTGCTTCGTTTAGCTGTAGTGTCGTGCTGTAACATTTCCACTGCCTGTTTCAGGCCAGATTATGAGAGGGAGCAGATTCTCAGGCGAAAGCTCCAGTGTGTGACTGCTAGTAGCAGGTGTAACCAACCAAAATTGGGACTGATCCACAACATGCCATCTATCCACATTCTTGCTGTAATAGCTGTACAGGGAGCTGTCCCTGGTGAAAGCCCACAGAATATACCAGTCTTGGAACCGTCTCAGAGGGAAACGTTTGTGCCTGTACATATTGCATGCATGTGTGTGTGTGTCTCTTTGTGTGTGTGTGTACGCACGTATATTATATGTTTGCATGGCGAACAGTTAAAAATAGACTTTCAGCTTTCCCGCTCGGCTGTTGCTTTTTTCTCTGTCCTCTCTGGCAGACCCCCACAGACCCACATTCTTGCCAAAGAGCCAAGACGCGGCCTAGACAGGCCTTATTTCACACTGCTCCCTCCGTACGGCCTAGACAGGCCTTATTTCACACTGCTCCCTCCGTACGGCCTAGACAGGCCTTATTTCACACTGCTCCCTCCGTACGGCCTAGACAGGCCTTATTTCACACTGCTCCCTCCGTACGGCCTAGACAGGCCTTATTTCACACTGCTCCCTCCGTACGGCCTAGAGAAACGCCGCCATTAGCCCGCTCTGCTAATGCTAATGGCACGGGCCAGCCAAGTGCTGCAAATGAAAATGACATAAATACTCATAAATATAAATGTGTCGGACAGTGCATATTACTCTGAAAATGGACAATGTTTGTTCTCTGAAAAGTCCCGCCTGGAGTGATATTTGATCTAATAGTAGTACTGTATGTTCTTCTGTGCAATTCCTTGATTGCCGAGTATTTCAAATGAGTCGATGAGTGTTTACTGAGGGCACGTCTGATTTCACAAGATTAATTGTAATGACCGCTTTTGGTCTTTTTATTTTGATGGATTCTGTACTTTGTTTCCACAAAAAGTGTTGTACTATCAATGTGTTGCCACCAAATCATTCATCATTCCCCCCCCTCCCTTGTGTTCCTCTCTACCACAGGATGAATTCCATCCTTTCATCGAAGCTCTGCTGCCCCACGTGCGAGCGTTTGCCTACACATGGTTCAACCTGCAGGCCCGCAAGAGAAAGTACTTCAAGAAGCACGAGAAGCGCATGTCTAAGGAAGAGGAGCGCGCAGTGAAGGACGAGCTGCTCAGCGAGAAGCCCGAGGTCAAGCAGAAGTGGGCATCGCGCCTTCTGGCCAAGCTCCGCAAGGACATCCGGCCTGAGTTCCGGGAGGATTTTGTGCTCACCGTCACCGGGAAGAAGCCCCCGTGCTGCGTGCTGTCCAACCCTGACCAGAAGGGTAAGATGAGGAGGATCGACTGCCTGCGTCAGGCAGACAAAGTCTGGAGGTTGGACCTGGTCATGGTCATTTTATTCAAAGGTATTCCCCTCGAAAGTACTGATGGCGAAAGGCTGGTAAAGTCCCCACAGTGCTCGAACCCAGGGCTGTGTGTGCAGCCTCATCACATTGGAGTTTCTGTGAAGGAGCTCGACCTCTACTTGGCCTACTTTGTGCACGCAGGTAAAGTCCCTCTTTTTGTTTCTCAACTCTCTATAAGCACGTCAACATTTGTTTGAAATTGGAGTCACATAAATGTTGACCTCACTCTGCTTAGTGATAGGACATGGAATGTGGTATAATGTTGTACAGTGAATCAAAGACAAAAACACTCGGATGGGTTTCAAGGGTCGAGTTTGCATCTTGCCACTGAGCGCATGCCAATGTACTGTATATACAGTACCAGTCAAAAGTTTGGACACACCTACTCATTCAAGGGTTTCTCTTTATTTTGACTATTTTCTACATTGTAGAACAATAGTGAAGACATTAAAACTATGAAATAACACATGGAATCATGTAGTAACCATGTAGTAACCAAAAAAGTGTAAAACAAAACAAAATATATTTTATATTTTAGAGCCTTCAAAGTAGCCACCCTTTGCCTTGATGACAGCTTCACACACTCTTTACATTCTCTCAACCAGCTTCACCTGGAATGCTTCTCCAACAGTCTTGAAGGAGTTCCCACATATGGTGAGCACTTACTGGCTGCTTTTCCTTCACTCTGCAGTCCAACTCATCCCAAACCATCTCAATTGGGTTGAGATCGGGTGATTGTGGAGGCCAGGTCATCTGACGCAACACTCCATCAATCACCTTTGTGGTTAAATAGCCCTTTTACACAGCCTGGAGATGTGTTGGGTCATTGTTCTGTTGAAAAACAAATAATATTCCCACTAAGCGCAAACCAGATGGGATGGCGTATCGCTGCAGAATGCTGCGGTTGCCATGCTGGTTAAGTGTGCCTTCAATTCTAAATAAATCACAGACCCTGTCACCAGCAAAGCACCATCACACCTCCTCCTCCATGCTTCACAGTGGGAACCGCACATGCAGAAATAATCCGTTCAACTACTCAGAACACGGCGGTTGGAACCAAAAATCTCAAATTTGGACTCATCAGACCAAAGGGCAGATTTTCACCGGTCTAATGTCCATTGCTCCTGTTTCTTGACCCAAGCAAGTCTCTTCTTCTCATTGGTGTCCTTTAGTAGTGGTTTCTTTGCAGCAATTCGACGATAAAGGCCTGATTTATGCAGTCTCCTCTGAACAGTTGATGTTGAGATGTGTCTGTTACTTGAATTCTGAAGCATTTATTTGGGCGGCAATTTCTGAGGCTTGTAACTCTAATGACCTTATCCTCTGTAGCAGAGGTAACTCTGGGTCTTCCTTTCCTGTGTCGGTCCTCATGAGAGTCAGTTTCATCATATCTCTTGGTTTTTAAAACTGCACTTGAAGAAACTTTAAAAGTTCTCGAAATGTTCTGTATTGACTGACCTTCATGTCTTAAAGTAGTGATGGACTGTCATTTCTTTTTGCTCATTTGAGCTGTTCTTGCCATAAAATTAACTTTTACCAAATAGGGCTATCTTCTGTATATCACCCCTACCTTGTCACAACACTTGGCTCAAACGCATTAAGAAGCAAATAAATACCACAATTGAACAAGGCACACCTGTTAATTGAAATGCATTCCAAGTGACTACCTCATGAAACTGGTTGAGAGAATGCCAAGAGTCTGCAAAGCTGTCATCAAGGCAAAGGGTGGCTACTTTGAAGAATCTCAAATATAAAATATATTTTAATTTGTGTAACACTTTTTTTGGTTACGACATGATTCCATGTGTTGTTTCGTAGTTTTGATGTCTTCGCTATTATTCTGCCATGTAGAAAATAGTACAAATAAAGAAAAACCCAGCAGTGGGTAGGTGTGTCCAAACTTTTGACTCGTACTGTAGTTGGCATCAAGAATCACTCTTTCAACAAACAATCACAGGCCACTCACCAAGTAATCACCCAACCAAAATTAAGTTAAATTTCCTTTTTTTAAGACTTGCCCCCCAGCAAACCCAACACTGCACTGCACAGCACCTTTCCATCTCTGTATGTAGACACAAATGTTATCTGTAGCAGACACCCATAATTTCATCAGTGGACAATAAAGCAGTAGTCTGGGAAAAGCGGGACAACTCTGCCAAATTCCTCGCACGGGCCCGTCCCTTCGCCGTTTTAAGATGGGCCAGATTTAGGGGAAGCTCGCACTGCGAGACGACAGAGTCAGTTGCCTAAAAAAAAACAATTATCTCCATCACGATTGCTCAGCACGATTTCTATTTCAGACTAATTCAACATGGGCTGCGGTTGGGGTGAGATATCACTTGAATTATTTTCCTGTTTTCTGTGCGCAACAGTGTAGTAGCATATTCATATAGGTGTTTGGCAGTGGAATGAAAAACTTG
Source organism: Oncorhynchus keta (assembly GCF_023373465.1). Classification (NCBI taxonomy): domain Eukaryota; kingdom Metazoa; phylum Chordata; class Actinopteri; order Salmoniformes; family Salmonidae; genus Oncorhynchus; species Oncorhynchus keta. The sequence goes on along the minus strand of NC_068421.1, from coordinate 52,776,416 downwards.
GCATGGAGCAATTTTTTACGTTTTTAGAGCTTCTGAACTTCTTGTAAATTAGGAAGCCGTCTTATAAATACACAAGAAAATTAACTATTTGGTAAATATAAAAACCTCCACATGATATCAAATTTAGGGCTTTATATTTTATTTCTCTCCTGTAAATAATTAATGTATTCGAAAGCTTTGATTAAAACGTAGAAAATACATCATAATTAATTAACTAATGAATTGGACATGGTTTTATATTTTTCCCCTTGAGCTGAATCCTAATCTAGAATTTTTGTTGTTGTTGCAATTGAACAAAATATTCTTGATGCCTTTCCACAGTTTGTAAAACCTTGTGTACGTCTTCACCATGATATTAGTAGTGCTTTGTTCGATGAAAACTCACCCTGAGAGTGAAGTCCAGTGTAAATAACCAATAGAGAAAATGTTAATTGGCAAGAGGCAGCAGGGGCTCGTTCCTCCACTGGCAGCAACACAAACACCAGCTATCACGGTTTGGAGAGAGCTCTGTTCCACCAGGCAAACCGAGCACCTTAATTACAACCATTTCCTCTGTACAACAAATGGTTTTGCTGAAGCCTAAGTGAGCTAAGCATGATATGTGCCCACGTTGACAATCTTATTGCGACATATTTTTGTAGACTGTTTTCATAGCTTTTGTACGTTTTTGTTGTTGTAGATTGTTACGTTAACAGCACTGCAATCTCAGTTGAAAATGTTGAGGAAGGTTATGTAGTGATTTTGGCCAATCTGAATAAAAACGTGTGTGATTTCAAATGAGCCTATAGGGTCGGTTACCTTGAGAGCTGTGCAGTACTACGATTTAGTCTGGCTGGAATGGGAGCTCATTTTAACTTGGGCCAGTCACAAAAGTATCGGCTTTTAGAGGGTTTTTGTCAAAATAAGGCATGATGGGCCTCATTATGAATTCCACAACCAGCTTAGTCAACGGTGTTATAATTGGACAGAAATAAATCACCGATTAGCAATATGCTAAGTACATAAAAAACAAAACAATTTTTAGACGAGACACTGACCCTCATTTCAATGTTTTGGGAGACAGTATACTTACTATATGCTCGTCTCAAATAAAAGTTGCTGATGCCCATTGTGGCTAAAATGTTATCCCCCCCGCTGCCAAATCCTGAGTTTTGATGTTTTGTAAGCCTATTCATGGGCGCTTTGCTCCCGCCAGCATTCTTATAGCTGAAGTTAGATTCTCTTCTTCTTCACCGGGCTTGATTGTGAATGAGGTGTCAGCGAGTGAACAAGAGGGAGAAGAAAGAGACAGAATGCCCACAGAGCATGGAGGTCTGCCTAGAGTGGAGTTAAGTCCGCAGTGTGCTCGCTGGCTCCTTCGTCTCCTCGTCCCACAGGATCGGGTTTCTTCCTCGGTCTCATTTAAAGCAGTGGAGCATTTCTGAAGCGCCGTTGATTAAAAGCCATCTGAAGAGAGGCTGACCTCATGCACGGATGCCGAAGTTGAGGTTTCTGAGGACAGCCGAAGTCCGTAATTAAATGTATCCCCCATTGCTGCAAGGGCAAGGGGTGATGGAAGAGGACTTGTCCCCCCCCGTGCTAACACTATCCTGCCACCAACCTATTTAACAGCAAACATAGTAGAGCAGTTTTATTATCTGGGTGTCACAATTCTCAAAAACAACTCTTGTGAAACTTCTTGCTGACTGTATGTACTTGCAGAGTTTACAATTTAATTAGCCTTTAATTATCTGTCTTTAGGCTTACTGGTTGGTGAATTATTTTGCAATCTGTTCAATTCTTGGGAGAGTTTTATGATGTAGTGCCACATGCCTAACCCTACTTAGTTGTGTGTGTGTGTGTGTGTGGAGGGGGAGGGCTGGCATGTCAGTCTTTAACCAGGGCTTTCCCAGCGTTGTTCAACAGTCACAAGCTAGCATCGTTTGTCATCTTTAGGAACAATGTGGTGTCAGAGTGCGGGCCCCCCTTTTGACTCCAGAGCAGGCAGCGTGGCCAGGGCTAATTTAGGGCTCGCTCTCACCCCGGCAACGGGTGTCACTATCACAGGAGCACTCAACACGTGAGAGAGGTCATGGCTTAAGATGTTAGAGTTTTGACCCTATCTTCTAGGCGTTTGACCCCCTCGTTAGCAGCCAGTCAAGCGGATGGATTGCTCTGGCTTTGGAGGAATCCGTGACCTCTTGTGAGAGCAGCCCACTTTTACTTTGTTTGGGGCAGCTTGGCCAGTCGGTTAAAATTAGCCAACGACCGTTTCGGCATAGTCTGAAGAAACTGTTTGAGGCCATTTCATTAATGGAAGCTAAACAGTAGCAGTAATTCTGCAAGCCGAATATCAGGGTTCTCCAAACCCTGTGCCTGGAGAGATACCCTTCTGTAGGTTTTCGCTCCAACCCCAGTCGTAACTAACCCGGTTCAGCTTATCAACCAGGTAATTATTAGAATCAGGTGTGCTAGATTAAGGTTGGAGTGAAAACCTACAGGACGGTAGCTCTCCAGGAACAGGGTTGGATAGCCCTGCTGTATAGGTTGGTTTAGAAGCTATTTAAGGCATAGGCCATAATAGTTTGTAAGTGGTTGGGTAATTTAACCATTTCATTGGTGGTTAAAGTCGTAAAAATGATATGCTACGGTATTTTTGGAACAGAAAAATGTACAAAACTAGATGAAAGACAAGTGTTGACTGAGACTAGTAGTCCCAAAATAATTGAAAATCAATGGTTGTCTCTTGGCTCGCTTGCAGACTTTTTAATGCCTTTGCTTCCACTTAACGTTATATGTGGTCAGACTGACTGCTATATAAAGTCTGCTAACCACGACTTCATGCCACGTCTGGACAAGAAGAAGTAGACTGAAGGGTATTGGAAACCTGTCTGCTGGACAACTGTCTAATCATGTAAATAGGATAGAAACTCTTGATAAGACTCTGGGCCTTTGACGCAAACCGAATGTGTTTTCTCTAGTGAGGGTGAGGGACAGTGAAGGCCTTACTGTAGATGGTTTGGGTGATCGTTATCTCCTCAGGGTTTGGCTAACCTGGCAAGACCTACTTACTGGCAGGGAAGACCCTGGCTAGGAAAGCAGGGGGGGAAGGCTTCGACGGTTTGGTTGTGGTGTCTGAAAAGTGACAAGACATGGAAATCCAGGCGTCAGTGACGCAATGCAGAGTATTGGATTTTTTGGGGGGTTTGGAGTCGAGTCCTTTTATGGCTACAGCAACTGGTTAGCCTAAATGCCGGCGGTAATATCACTAGCAATGTGGCAGTAAAGAAAGCAGCCCATAGATTGGCGGAGAGGAATGTGGTTCAAATGGAAAGTTAACACGGCCATGCTTATTAAACCCCATTTTCATCTCACCTTCTCTGTTTTCGCTCTGCCCAATACAATTGAAGGATATCACTGGCTGGAAGAGATAACATGCCACTGAGTGGACCTATGTGAATAGGTCCAGGGCCGCTGATATTTTCTATTGCCGCTTTGCCTTCTATGACCCCGGTGGTAGAGATGAACAAACTGTTTTCGTGTGTCGAATGTCTGTAAGGACGCCTGACCTATTTCCCGCTAAGCTCTTAAAGAGATTTGCGCTGCGTCTCTCTAAACTCGTTAGCTTTGACGATGCATCCTCGAGGCACCGTTACTTTTAGGTTCTGATCAAAAGTAAAGAGTACATCCAGTTGTTTTACTGGCCTGGAACTCCAAGTGTCCATGGAGTTTTGCGCTACCCTAGTCTACAGTCTGTGTGAATAGGGATTTTGAATGGACTTGACCTTACACAGGACACCAGACTAGTTTGCTGCCAGTTTAGATCATCAGCCTGCTGTAAACCAAGGTGCAGAGAAAGGTAAAAGACACCAGCCGTTCCTACCAGCTGACTTTTGGCTTGTCATGTTTCAGACGTTTTAGATTTCATTTCCCTTCCACAGGCTGAGGAATAACAATAATGTTGAGCTATTTAAGGTGATTGTGGGATAAACCACAGCCTTTTTTTGTGGTTACTGCAGTACACATGGTGGGTTAGGTCCACCACCACCCACCCACTCACCGCGGCCCCCCAAATCCCTGTAACCACACGACTGCCATAGCTATGACTACAACAATGACTTTGTCACCACGCTCTCACAAGTACAGCGGGTACAGAAACGCACACACACAAGCACACACTGTACCATTCATTGTAATTCAGGTTGGGGCCCATTCATAAAAATGCCTCATTGTCATAGCATTTGATATCGGCGAGTAGTAATGTGGCTGCTATGCAGATGCCCTACGAGACAAATCCCACAGCTGGCATTGGTCCACTGTGCCAAAGGAGTAGCCCAGGCCGGGATCAGATGATCTGATACAATACACTGTCTTTTTAATATCACTGGATATGACCTTACTTTGAACCATTTTCGCTGCCGTTTTATTGGATTAAACAAAGCAGATCAGGTTCTCAGATGGGGAAACGTTGTAAGATTTCTGTCAAACAGCGTTCCCCCTCCGTGGGCAAATATCTCATAAACCTGATTGCACAGCACATTCAGGTAATCCGTTTCAAAGTGCATTGTCAACGCTGAGCTCTCCCGAAATCCTTACTAATGTACAGATTTGGAACATATTGTCTGGTTTCAGTTGAGGATTTTGAGGCATGAACGATCACAAAGCGAAACAAAAAACAATTGCGGTGGCTCTCTTTGTCGCCTTGACCGTTTTGAGGACCGCCTATCCCTCTGCCTTTGTCTATTTCTTTGTCCTTCATTTGATGACTAAAAACACACTCTCTCTCAAAGCAGACTGGTGTTTTTCAGAATGGGCAATACCACAATATTTGAAATCTTTAATACCCTTTTCAATAGGCAAAACATAAAAGAGATGAGTTCCTTTCTAAATCTCGTATTTTGGACCCGAACCTTCTTAAACGAGACAATGCCATGTTTTAGCGGCGGGGGCTAGGCTACGTAGCGTTAGCGAAGCACGGTGAGCAGTGGTCTGGCATGTGTATAGAGTCGGGCACCTGGATGTGGCAACTAACTGCTTTATCCCAGTGGGGCGGACAGACAGACGGATGGGGAGATTGGCACTGGGGAAGTTGGGCTAATTAATTCTGCATTAATGCCCAGGTCCGCCCAGGACGTCCCCAGCAGCAAACCGCTAGCAGAGAGGGGGAGACCGAGGCATGTGCCAAGCTTTCTGAAGCTCGCCGTTTCTTTCTTTCTTTAATCCGGAGGGTTGTCCATGAGATACGGCGGTTGTGTATGTGTATGAGACCTAGGCTGACAGGAAGCTGTGGGCCTCAGTCTACAGGAGTGATATTTTCTCCTCTCCTCCATGTTAGATATTTGCTGTCCTATGTCAGTTTCTTAGGGCCTGTCTGGTTCCAAAGGAGTTAAAGCCTAGGAACTGCATGAGTTGAACCATAGCTCTCTCTAACGGCTCAGACCATTCAGCACTTACACAGGCACTAGCTTTGGCTAACTTCTGAGAATGCCTTCTTTGTACCCACACGCCATTCAACAAGAGTCCCATTGTCTTTAGCTCCCCGCTAGCCTCTGCGCTAGTCATCGCTCAGTGTTTATTGTGTGTACTTTGATTGTATTAGGACTTGATGAGGACTTCATTTGAATGGTGGGCAGACAGCTCATGTGCTGTTCGGGCCCGAGCAGGGGGGGAAACCGTGCTAATCATCTTATTACCGAGCGACAACTCTTTTTGGGGGGGACGGGGAGCGAGCACTAGCTGCACATGGTCGAAGCGCACACCCAGCAATGAGGTAGAAACAACTCATTCTTCTCGCTGCCTGTCTCGGGAACATTCCACTTGTTGTCCTGCGCATTGATTTGCCGTGCCACATGACTGTGTGTCGGTGGCGCAGGCTGCAGGATGTTTCGAACCACACAGATAGAAACACACACAGCCGACGATTGTGGCAGCGAGGGAGAGGGTAGGAAAAGGGGGGACAAAGGGTTCTGGGCCGGCGATGTGCTCAGGCCTAGGATCTCAGGATTCACTGCGTTTAAATGTCAGCTCCTCTCCCGTCTTTGTCGAGGGAGCTACAGGAATGTGCTGCAGCTGGTGGGTTGTGCCAGTCAGTAGTAAAAGAGAGTAACTGTCTTTATGGGGGATCTTAGCAACTGAGAGAGGCTCCTCTCCCGCCACTCAGCGCCCGAGCTCTCTCACTTCAAATCACATTTTATTTGTCACATGCGCCGAATACAACATTCCGTGAAATGCTTACTTCCAAACCCTTAACCATTAATGCAGTTCAAGAAATAGAGTTAAGAAAATATTTACTAAATAAATAAAGTAAAATATATAACAAAAAAGTAACAATAAAATAACAATAACGAGGCTATATACAGGAGGTACCAGTACCAAGTCAATGTGCAGGGGTACAGGTTAGTCGAGGTAATGTAGTTAGGGGTCGAGGTAATGTAGTCGTACATGTAGTTAGGGGTTTGCAGCCAGTCCAGTGCAGATGCATGCCGACTCTAAATGGAGTCTTGCCTGACCCCACAACACGCCAGGCAACGGATCGACATCTGAGCTTCGTTTCTCCAACACCTACGTGAGTAAGATGTATTAAGTCTTCTGAAGAAGACGGTCTCAGGGGGAGAGTAGCATAGCCACGTGGCTAGCTACATGCTCAGCGGGTGAGCGCTGGGGTTCAAAGTACAGCCAGAGAATTGGCAGAGTGGACACCGGAGGATGAGGAGGGGAACTGATTTCCAGCATTGCAAATGCATTCCCAGAATCGTATGGTTTTTCTTACTGTCTATTACGGTGGGGTCACTACTGTCTTGGTCATTATTTTGAAAAGGACTGGGCTCGTTCCGACGCTGTGATCCACCAACGATCCACTATTGTGCGATGAACCCATTTGGGATGGCATAGAAAAAAGGGGCCCGCAGACATGAAACAGGACAGCTGTGGCCGTCTGTAGGGGAATGTTGCTACAGATGGTGAAAGAAGTGAAAAATAAACCACCGTATGGCTGGTAAAATATAGAAGAAAGACTAGGGGTTTGCTGAACTGGTTCCTCTCTCATCCTCTGTGTATACGTGTTTGCATGTCTTAGTGAGTGGGATCACGTGTTGTTTCAGCTCGTGTGTTGTAGCAGATAATATGTTTCCTGAATCACTGCTCGGTCCTTATACCCTTTTTGCCCATCGGTTGTGCAGTGCCAGGAAGATTGATTTCCTCTGTGCTCCATCTGACACGGTTACTCCTTTTCAAAATAGTATATATTTTTTGAATACATGTTACCCCATTATATTCACTTGAATGGTCATAATATCCTCTCAATTCGTTAGTGTGGATGGCCCAGTACATCTCTGGGGCTGAGCTCCCTGCCATCCAGGACCTCTATACCAGGCGGTGTCAGAGGGAGGCCCTAAAAATGGTCAAAGTCTCCAGCCATCCAAGTCATAGACTGCTCTCAGCAGCAAGTGGTACCGATGCACCAAGTCTGGAACCCCCGAGCCATAGGACTGCTAAATAGTTATTTTGGGTATTTAACTATTTGCTTTTACCCTCTTTGGACTAACTACTGTAATTTTGACTCATCACACTGCTACTGTTAATTATCTGTCACTTTATTCCTAGTTGTACACACAGTGGGGGAGAACAAGTATTTGATACACTGCTGATTTTGCAGGTTTTCCTACTTACAAAACATGTAGAGGTCTGTAATTGTTTTAAATCATAGGTACACTGCAACTGTGAGAGACGGAATCTAAAACAAAAATCCAGAAAATCACATTGTGTGATTTTTTAAAAAGTAATTACTTTGCATTTTATTGCGTGACATAAGTATTTGATACATCAGAAAAGCAGAACTTAATATTTGGTACAGTAACCTTTGTTTGCAATTGGTGTTCTTGGAGTACTCATCCTTCTTCTTCCTCCAAACACGGCGAGTGGAGTTTAGACCAAAAAGATCTATTTTTGTCTCATCAGACCACATGACCTTCTCCCATTCCTCCTCTGGATCATCCAGATGTTCATTGGCAAACTTCTGACGGGCCTGGACATGCGCTGGCTTGAGCAGGGGGACCTTGCGTGCGCTGCAGGATTTTAATCCATGACGGCGTAGTGTGTTACTAATAGTTTTCTTTGAGACTGTGGTCCCAGCTCTCTTCAGGTCATTGACCAGGTCCTGCCCTGTAGTTCTGGACTGATCCCTCACCTTCCTCATGATCATTGATGCCCCACGAGGTGAGATCTTGCATGGAGCCCCAGACCGAGGGTGATTGATTGTCATCTTGAACTTCTTCCATTTTCTAATAATTTCCAACAGTTGTTGCCTTCTCACCAAGCTGCTTGCCTATTGTCCTGTAGCCCATCCCAGCCTTGTGCAGGTCTACAATTTTATCCCTGATGTCCTTACACAGCTCTCTGGTCTTGATTGAGTGTGTGGACAGGTGTCTTTTATACAGGTAACGAGTTCAAACAGGCGCAGTTAATACAGGTAATGAGTGGAGAACAGGTGGGCTTCTTAAAGAAAAACTAACAGGTCTGTGAGAGCTGGAATTCTTACTGGTTGGTAGGTGATCAAATACTTATGTCACGCAATAAAATGCAAATTAATGACTTAAAAATCATACAATGTGATTTTATGGATTTTTGTTTTAGAGTCCGTCTCTCACAGTTGAAGTGTACCTATGATACAAATTACAGACATGCTTTGTATGTTGGAAAACCTACAAAATCGTCAGTGTATCAAATACTTGTTCTCCCCACTGTATCTACCTCATTCACCTCGTACCCCTGCACATCGACTCGGTATCAAATACTTGTTCTCCCCACTGTATCTACCTCATTCACCTCGTACCCCTGCACATCGACTCGGTACTGTTACCCCTTGTATATAGCCAAGTTATCGTTACTTGCTGTGTATCTACACGGAGTGAATAAAACCTCAGGAACACCTGGTCTTTCCATGACACAGACTGACCAGGTGAATCCAGGTGAAAAAGCTATGATCACTTATTGATGTTACCTGTTAAATCCACTTCAGTCAGTGTAGATGAAGGGGAGGAGACTGGTTCAATTATTTTTAAGCCTTTTTAAGCCAATTAAGACGTCGATTGTGTGCCATTCTTAGGGTGAATTGGTAAGACAAAATATTTAAGTGCCTTTGAACGGGGTATGTTAGTAGGTGCCAGGTGCACCGGTTTGAGTGTTTCAAGAATTGCACTGCTAGGTTTTTCACACAGTTGCCAGTGTGTATCAAGAATGGTCCACAACCAAAAGGACAGCCAGCCAACTTGACACAGCTGTGGGAAGCATTGGAGTCAACATGGGCCAGCATCCCTGTGGAACGCCTTCGACACATTGTAGAGTCCATGTCACAATGAATTGAGGCTGTGTTCTGAGGGCAAAAAGAGGTGCAACACAATATTAGGAAGGTGCTCCTAATGTTTTGTACACTCAGTGTATTATTACTTTTATTATTACGTGTTTTACTTTTCTATTATGTCTCTATTTTCTTTCTCTGCATTGTTGGGAAGGGCCCGTAAGTAAGCATTTCACTGTTTGTCCACACCTGTGTTTACGAAGCGTGTGACGAATAAAATTTGATTAGTGAGTGTAGTCAAATCAAAATCTAAAATGTTTTGTCACGTACACAGTTTACTATGTGTAATAATAATATTAGTCACATATCAAGTAATATAATAGGTATTGTGCATAGTAAGAGCCTTATATGTACACAATAGGATATACACTCAGTGAGCAGTTTATTAGGTACACCACCCCGTGACCATGAGTTCCGAGGCCGTGGCTTGCTATATGAAGCAGGCAGTTGGGCATCGAGGCATTCCGTGACTGTTCGATTGAAGAATGGGCAAAACAAGTGACCTAAGTGACTTTGAGCGTGATCTGATCGCCATAGCCAGGGGCGCCGGTTCCAGTAGCTCAGAAACGGTTCCAGTAGCTCAGAAATGCCTCTCGGGCATTTCACTTATGACAGTGTCTAGGGTTTACCGAGAATGATGCGACAAACAGCTTGTTGATGAGAGGTCGAAAGAGAATGGCAAGAATCGTTCAAACTAACTGGTGGGCCACAAGCGTGTTAATAACGGCGCAGGGCAACGGTGTGCAGAACGGCATCTCGGAACGCACAACTCGGTGGTCCTTGTCACGGATGGGCTATTGCAGCAGACGACCACAACCGGGTTCCACTCATATCAGCTAAAAACAAGAAGTGGCTCTAGTGGGCCCGGTATCACCAACACTGGACAACTGAGGAGTGGAAAAAACATTGCCTGGTCCGATGAATTCCTGCTCCATCATGGCTGATGGCAGAGTCAGGATTTGGCGTAAGCAGCATGAGTCCATGGACCCATCCTGCCTGGTGTCAACGGTACAGGCTGATGGTGTAATGGTGTGGGGAATGTTTTCCTGGCAGGCAGTTCTGGAGGTAAAGGGCGGGTCTGTCCCGGTACTAGATGGGTGTACCTAATAAACTGGACCTTGAAGGTGCACTATAGATAATCAATGTGCTATGTCAAGTATGACAGTATTGGGTTGTGTCTTGGGTGTGTCTGTGTGCTTGTGTAAGGGTTGGATGTGTCGAGAGTCAGTGCAAATAGCCAGTTGAATAAATACTGTATAATAGGACAGTTGTGTGTGTGTGTGTGTGTGTGTTTATTGATGTGTGTGTGCTTTTGTGTAAGGGTTTGATGTGTCAAGAGCGAGTGCAAATAGTCTCTAAGGTGTCTCTGAGCTTGCCCCCAGTGATGTGTTGGGCTGTCCGCACCACCCTCTGTAGAACCTTGCGGTTGATGCAGGTGCAGTTGCCTTACCAGTGGTTTCTGCAGCCGATCAAGATGCCCTTGATGCAGCTGTTGAACTTCTTGAGGATCTGAGGGCCTGTGACAAATTTCTTTGCCTGAGGTTGAAGAGGTGCTGTTGTACCTTCTTCACCACAGTGTCAGTGTGATTGGTCCATGTTAGGTCCTCTGTGACGTGAACGAGGAGGAACTCAGAAGATTTTGACCCTCCACTACAGCCCTGAATGTGGATGGGGCGTGCTCCCTCCTGTTTCCTCCTCCCTATATGCCGTCTCGTCGGCAATCATGCCCACCACCATTGTGTAGTCGGAAAACTTAATGATGGCGTTGGAGTAGTGCGTGGTCACGCAGGCGTGGGTGTACTGGGAGTACAGGAGGGGGCTGAACACACACCCATGGGGGCGCGCACATGTTGAGCGTCAATGTGGCGGAGGTGTTGTTGCATACCCTCACCACCTGGGGTTTGCCTGTTGGGAAGTTCAGGATCAAGTTGCAGAGGGAGATGTTCATACCCAGGGCTTGGAGGGGACTAGGGTGTTGAAAGCTGAGCTGTAGTCAAACATTCTCTCATAGGTTTTCCTCTTGTCCAGGTGGGATAGGGCAAAGTGCAGAGCAGTGATGATTGTGTTATCCGTGGATCTGTTGGGTCGGTATGCAAATTGTGTGTGTGTGTGTGAGTGTAGACTAGTGCAGGTCCTGTCTCTCCCGGCTGCTCTGTAGTTAAGAATGGAGGTCAGGCCAGCCGTCTGCCAGTGGGCTCCCGCTCTGCCTCGGCTCTGCTCACCCTGTATTGAATAAACCGCGAGTGAATGACCTGCTCCTGCTCGTGACGCACTGGGTAGAGGGGGCAAGTCCATCTCTCGCCTTCTTCCAGCCTGGGAAGTATCAATCTGGATCACTGCATCTACTGTTTCAATCTCCCCCAGCTTCCCCCCCAAAAACAACTGCAGTTGGGCTACAGGGCCAGAGATGTGGAGACGGCTGGGCATGTGGTTATTACCTAAAGAAGAGCCAGGCAAACACTGAAGTCACTCTAACCGTGACTGATGAGGACTGTAATCGTTATGTTGACGAGACTACTGTGTTTGGTCGGCGAGATAAAGGGATACTCCGGGATTGATCGACTTCCCTAGAGTCGGATGAACTCGTGGATACGAGCAGATGCCCGTAGACTTCCAGTCGTTGCACTAAGATTAGTTAACACTGGCTCGCAAAACACTGGACACAGAGACATCGAAATGGTGGAAGTAGATGAAGGGCCTCATTGCCGACGTACCGAAGTATTCCACTTTGGACACCATCCTGGAGGTGAAGCCATACGAAGCGCCCAATCCTGTCGTCGCGGGTACGCATGCATTTCACCTCTTTGTTGTCGTTTTATTCTCTTGTTTGGTTTGCGTTCATATTGTCAGATGTTAGTTTTTAAATGAATGAGAAGTGAAGAGTGCGTCGGGTGTTGGGGAGGGCACGTTTGGGTAGGGGGGTGCATAAGTGTGGAGTGTTTTTTTTTTATTCTTATTTTTTATTATAGAACCATTTCTCCACCAGCACTGCCCTTCGGTCCCTCCATCTGTGTATGCGGAGCAGGGCAATATAAATAAATAAACCAACGAGGATAACAAGGCTGTGGCGCTACAGCGTGCCAAACCACAAGGCCCTGGCACAGCGCACACTGAATCCCCTTATTTATTTCAGCTGCGAGCATGGGCGCTCCTTCAAGAAAACATTGAGCAACCACCCAACACATTAGTAATTACGTTCCCCTGTCTTGCGTCGGGAGCAAAATATACACCGTTTGTCCTGGCATGCCAGGTCAAAACCACCAGCTCGGGATGGGAAGCGCTCCACCATGCTCAAGCGACCTTAAAAAAACATTTTTTATTTTAATTTTATTTTAAATGAATCAGATAAAGAAAACCAGGCATGGGGAAGTTTGTATATTTTTCCGTTCCTGAAGTGCTTCCTAGCCAAGGCATCCCAAGGCAAATTAGATGATAAGAGGAGCGAGAAAGATGCAAATGATTTGGGTCTGTATTCTGTGTGGGCTAATGAGGAAACCTACTGTAGGTCACATCTCTTTCTTCCACTCAACTCCTCCGACACAGTGATTTCACAGAGAAGCTTCCAACTCTGCCATGAATGAGCGACAGACAACCCCCCCCCATGGATCCACATGGTGCGTTTGGGGGTAATTGATATGACACCTTTTATGAGGTACCTTGCAACTGTATGTACTCTCCCAGATATGCTTCCTGCTTGTTAGTTTTGTTGGACCGGTATGTATTGAAACAAGTGCATTCTCAATGTCCAGGCATTACGGCCTTCGTTTATTTGTGCACTTCAACCACAAAACTGTTTTCAGAGTGGAAACAAAAGTGCCACTTGATTAGTCGCGAAACCGTCTGGGAACGAGGCGCAAGGGCGACCAAGCTAATTGGTCCAAATTTCCAAACTAGAAAGGAAACACTCATCCTGTATACACACAATTAAATTAAGGCCCTTTTCTCTCTGCCGGTTCTCTCCCCGCCGTGTGTGCATCTGTGTGTGTTATTTAGTCTCCATCGCCAGCCTCAACCCCTGAACCCAAATGTATAGTATGGGAACTGAGGGGGGCCTCCTCCTTCTAATGGACGGCTCATATTACTTCACACCGACGGAGAAGGCCTCTGGCCCCGGAGAACTCGGCGTTCTGTCATGAAATATTGAATATTGTTTGGAGATTCCTTTTGTTCGGATTTGGGAGTGGGGGATGACGGCTGTCGAGAGGCGCCAAACAGGATTTGGGTCGGAGGCTGCCAAGGCTGGGCTCCCCCTGCAGGCCGGAGCCTTGCAACGCAGTCGAAAGAACAAAAGGCAAAGAAGTCACTGAGTTCCGAGTCTCCGTTCAGACCATACGGCCACCATCATTAGGGTTAACCTCAGTAAGTTGTCCTAAGCCAAGGTGTCTACGGTCGACTTCCTCTGATTTTTGGTTTTGAGTTCTCATTCGCTTACCTAATGGCTAACTAACACACACGACCCAAAAAGCATATCGCGCCGTCGTCAAGCCAAAGGGCACTGAGTCAATATCCCCTGAAACGCTACAGGTGGGTAGTCTTCCTAGAAAGTCGGGGACCTGCTGTGAGTCAAGCCAAATACCCCCCCCCCCCCCTCAATTCGGTGGCTGCGGAAAACAAGTGGCGGTAGCCCTCGGCTGGGAACTGAGTGAGAGGGTGGAGGGTACGGTTCAAAGTCAGATATACTAAGATAAGGCAACAATCAATCATAGCAACTCTGTGCCATGTGACCAGCGGAAAACGGCTCTGCCTGTGACCAGGCAGGCAAAAGTCAGTGCTTCTCTCTCCTCTCATTCTCTCTCTTCTCTCTCTCCCAAGCATATAATTCCCCCCTCCCTTTTCGCCCTCCTCTCTCTCTCTCTCTCTCTCTCTCTCTCTCTCTCTCTCTCTCTCTCTCTCTCTCTCTACATGGTGCAGGTGGAATAGTTGTCTGGTTAGTGAGAGCTATTTTCTGTTGATGTCCTGTGGCTGAACTCTGTTGGCGCACACGGAGGCCCTGAGGGTCTACACTAGTCTACTAGCCGTACGAGTGTCGCTCTATTTCGTCTCCACCTCGCCACAAACGACAGTGTGTAGAGGCCAATGCCAGAATTGAGACGTTTGCATGGGGAGAAAACACATATGCGCCGATAGCAGCAGGGATAGAATCAGCTGAGGTTAAGAAATGCCGGTGGAGTGACGAGACAGAGGACGGTGGCTGGGGAGTATCACCTCTATGGTCCTGTGAAGACGCACACATTCTTTCTTCCTCTCGCTCTCACCCGCACGCACACACACACACACACACACACGGCTCCCTTTCTCTTGGTCCTGGGGAATCTTCAGCCCCCCACTCTGCGGCTTCCTGCTAATTAAATTCCTGCGCTGTCCATTAGACGGATCGAGTGAGCGGACTGCTGACTCAACACAGGTAGGGCGGCCCGCTCTAATGGCTGGGAGAGCTCAAGTGCCCAAGCAATTCATTTGGCCCCCATTTTAAACATCCCTGGGTCACCACATGCTTTCAAGGGTGCAGAGAGGAGAGAGAGGAGCGAGGGAGGGATAAGCTAATACCTTCCAAATGCTTTCATTCTAAAGACGGACACTCCACCAGGCTGCGTCCTCTAAAATGTACTGACGTGCGGCTCGCACGAGCACCTCGCTTTTGCCACCTGGAGCAAAGTAACAAGTAGTCCAGCGTTGTGTTGGCTTGTCGTTCTTTTGAACTACTTCACTGGGCTTCATTCGTGTAATGGTACTGAAATCATCTTGTAATTGCTGTGTTAAAATCTAGACAAGGCAACTTCTTTTCAAAAAGGTCCCTCTCCGAGGGATGCGGCAGTATGCAAGTCACGGCACACATTATTGGGGATCTGACAGCCAATAAACAATGAAGAATCTACACCTCCGCCCACAGCCCTTGAACACCGCGTGTACGAGAGTGAAGTCTTCCTAAATCCTTATTGACCGTGGTAAGCATACGGTCAGCGTTCTTCGAGGAAATATATAGCTGTGAAAAATACTTTGACAGCTATCTACAGTGACACTACAGTCTCCTGTGTCTTGGTTAGAAACCCTAACCATATTGATAATCCAACTGCCATGTCAACGGAGAAGATATTAAGGGGTCACCTTGAACCCGGATGGATCTAATAGCACTAAAGATATGTGAATAGGTGTTGATAATTGATGTTTAATTGCGTGCGCCATCAATGACCTTTTTTTTCACATGCTCTGTAGTCTCAAGTCGTTATGGTCTGAACGGTTCCCATCGTTGTTCCCCACCTCCTCTGAAAGAGGAACGGCATCCCATGAGTCCTCGGTGGCATTTTTACAGCCTCCCACTATGTATACACGCACAGAGTGGGAACAAGAGGGCGCTACCTCGAATCCCCGCAGTCCCCCGGCGATACCCTCAGTCACACACCCCCCCCCCACACACACACACACACACACACCAGACCAACAGAGCGCCCCAAGCAAACGAAGAACCAACAAGAAATTAGAAAAAACAAAACTCTCCCGTTGCCTCCTCTTCTTTACTCATTAGCATGTGAATTGCTATTCATCCATTTAGGGTCCATCAGAACCTTATGAGCACCCAGTTTCCATGGGTTCCTCACAGCCAAAGCCTGCAAAGAGAAACTGCAAAGAGCAGGGCCTTATCTATCCCTACCAATGACTGTCCATACAAAATAGTCAGACACTGAATAGTATGTGTTGGTGTGTCCCAGTCAGGTGTAGCGGATAGAAACTGCGAGAGAAGGAAGTGATGCATAGACGAGTGGGGGGTGGGAGGGGGGTCAACACGGTGGCAAGGGGTGCAGCTGGCTCATACAGACAGCCTATTCCCACACTCCCCATTCCAATGGGCTGGTTTGTACTGGTCTAGTCTTAATTCACCATTTGCCTGATTAACATCTCATCTGCATAGCTTGTTGCGGCCCCCCACTCCCCCTGCCGAAACAATGCCGGCCCACTGAAGAGACTTAATCCTAAAGCGTCTCTGGTTAAGATCAAAGCGATCTGCACTCTAACGACTCTTGCCTTTCTCGTCAGCAATTACAACGCCTTTCGGCTTTGGCGCCCACGGTTTTATGTGGAACCCGGGGCTTTCAAGATGCACCACATAGGCTGCCGTATGTATTTTGAGGTCACGGTATTGATTCCAAAAGGTCTACAATTCTAGTTGGGAAAACCTAAATCCTTTGTGAGCTTGACAAGTATTCTCTAGGATGTCTGGGTCATGATAGCAAGACTTTAAAACACTTTATCCTAAAATACTTTGTCCTTTGGATGCTTTGGGGGTTATTAGGTCGTGTGAAGCAACACGGTTAAGGAATTTAGGGGATTTTTAACTCGCACTATAAATCACATGTAAGCCCACTCTTATGTTAGAGCACGGCTGATAAGAATCACAGCATATACCCCGACAGAATATACACACGCTCTTTTCCTGCAGACACTGAATCTGAAGTGGTCCGCTCGGACAGCGCGGAAAGTATGCAGAGAGAGAGAGAGAGAGAGAAGTGGTTCTCTTGCTCTCCTCCCCTGGAGATGTAAACCAGATGTCGAGTGCTGGGCTTGTTGGCGTGTTGTCATATCCCGCGCCGACGCGACAGGACCATGGTGACAGGGTGGCCCGCTCGCACCAGCCCCAAGGTCACAGCCCAATTCACGCGTCTTTACTTTCGCTCACTTCCTGTGCACAAAATGGCTGTCTGAATGCCTGAGGTCAACCTTCATTGCCACCTTTCTCTCGCACTTATCAGGACAAAGACTGAACATCGTAAATCGGGTGCTCGAGATCAGCCTTTGGTGCTAGGGTTGATTACAGGACACAGATAACATTCTTGCTAAGCCAGCACTGTGCTGAGCTTGCACTTGATCTTATTTTATGCAGTAGATGCCCAGACTATCCGCTTCAAAACCCTAATACACTCGTTCCTGGGTTACATTTATTTTTATTTTTTATGATTGGAGAATGCTGTCCAAAAAGCTCCAGATGCTTGAGGTTTTGGAACTGAACAGGAGATGACTGGCGAGGTTTAGCTCTGGGTTGCATTGGTTTGTGTAGCGGGGCCAGCCCTGCAGATGCCAGCCCTGCAGATGCCAGCCCTGCAGATGCCAGCCACCACCACCATGTGCCTCGCTGCTGCCACCACAAACAAAACGACGCACGAGTGTTGTGACCAGGCTCTCTCCATTTCTCCTTGCTTTCCTCTGTCTCGCGCTCACGTTCTCTCCCTCCCACGCCGCCTCCTCATTCTCTCTTCCTCGTTCTCGATCCCTCTCTCACTCCCTCCGTCTTTCTCCCTTTCTCCTCCCTCTTCCTCTCCTCTCCCTCATTTCCCAGGATGATTCAGCATGCAGCAGTGAGAGTCTGTTTTTTTTTCTTCCCGGGGCGGGGGAAGGCTGGAGAGGGAAAGTGATAGTTCTATTTTGTGTGCCTGCCCTGCGCTGCACCAGCTCTGAAATGACAGGCTATGGGGTGTATCATTACCCCTGTAGCACGCCTCCCTCCCCGATCAGACCCAAATGCTCTCTGCCGAGGGAGAGGAGGATCCTTTGTGTGGCCGCGGCCAAAACCTGCTCTCGCCTCACCCCCAAGCACAACTCATAGCAGTGAGTGTCTTTTGTTGTTGTTTGTTTTTCTGCCTTGGAGCGAGAGAGACGCCCTTTTTTATTTTTCTCCTGGCTAAACCACGTTCTCTCCTCTCTGGTGTTTTGTGAAGGTGTGATCAGCACTAAGGGCCTGTGTCAGCTAGCAGCGTCATCCTCCAGGTTCCAAGGGCTTTTGAGGGAGACGGTTTAGGTGCCACCGGAGCAATTAGCCGCGGGCTCTATTAAATAGCCAGCCCTCCTCCCCGACCAGCACTTAAATCACAGCATAGACAGCTTCTTTAAAGTGGCAGCCCCTGCCTGCCTGCCTGCCTGCCCGCTCTCCAGCTTGCTCAGTACCATTGCACTGTAGTCAAACCCAAGAAGAGGCCTGGCATTTTTCTTCTTCTTCTTGCTTTGCACTAACCAGCGTTAAGCTAATTCAGTTCAGTCATTTTCAGTTGTGTGGTGGAGTCTGTAAGACATCTTGTCGAAATGACTATTTTTGTCTGTACGCTATCGAGGTTCGCAACTTGCTGCAATTAAATAAGTACTTTAGATAAGTACTTTAGGTTGAAGTGCATAGACTTTCAAGGGGAATTCTCCCACTTAAGTTTAAAAAGTGGTGGAATTCCCCTTTAAAACTTGGCCGCTAGGGTTGAAGTGCAACATATTCTAGTGACTAGTCCTTCCCTCTCCAAATGGCTGCGGGTCCTTACAGAGAAATCAATGGTATGATGGAGCATACGGGTAATGGGAATTCATCAGAACAGCATGGGGCATTGATCTGTTTATGGCAATCCCTATTGGGTGAATACACACTCGGCTAAAGACTCGAGTATAGACACACACACATACATGCGTGTACACACACACATCCATGGGGAAGGGGAAGGGAGAGGGATGTCCCAACATTACAGGGAACATGTCATGTCTGTCACCACAGGGAAATACTGTGTGCTTTGTTGTTCCAGCGGGTGAATATGAGTAAGGATGGCGAATGAGGGAATCCATGGGAGAGGTCAAAGTTGAGGAATGCCATTACACACAGTGAGATTTGACAAAGAAAATATTGTTCGTTTTTTTTTTTTTTTTTGTTGATTGCATGGACAGATGGAAGTCCTTTTGAATGGACTACTCTCCAACTTCCGAGGCTGCTGTCACTGCATGTAGGTTAAACGGATGCGCGTTGGTCGGTATGCAAAGAATGTGGCACCGTGTCCACATTAGCGAATGCACAGTGTCCTCTTTCAAAGCTCGTGGAGCTGGCGCTCTGATTAATACGTGACGTTCCTGCAATTCTGTTTTCCCGAGCGCCCGGAAGCAGTTGTGCCATTTTACAGATTACTTCATTGTAAAACAACTTAATTGACCCTATTAAGCATTCTCCGGAGGAGTGACGCGCAATTTCACAGCCACACGCGAGACAAACACTGTCATCAGCATGGAAACAAACAAAACGCAATACAAAAAGAGACGGATTGGACTCGGTCATCGCGTCACAATATTGGGCTCTGGCGCATCTCGGCGATGTCGGACATACCCAGTGGGGTAATTACAGTGAGTGGTGAGATGGAGGGAGTGGGCCGGGGCCATGTTGGAGGTAGAGAGGGGAGGCACGGCGAGAGGAAACAATGGTACAGCGAGGAGGTGAGGGAATCCAGAGAAAGGAGGGAGGAGAAAGTGGGGAAGGAAGGAGGATGCAAGAGCGACGGGGGAAAGAAAGGGGGGGAGAGAGACAGGAGTGAGAGGGGAGTGAGCAGAACCTTGCCTCCATGGCTTCGACCCACCGCCAGACTTTTCCAGCACAGGGCATCAAGCTGGCACAATGTCAATGGCGTCTACATGGAAAGAGAGAGAGAGGGATGGATAAATAAAAAGCCATGTCTTCTCCCATCCTTGTCCACGCTATTTGCTCTGGAAACTGCGAATGATCCTCTCGCTCTCGCTCTCGCTCTCTCTCTCTCTCTCTCTCTCTCTCTCTCTCTCTCTCTCTCTCTCTCTCTCTCTCTCTCTCTCTCTCCGTCCATTCTCCATGCGTGGCGTGGCACATGATATTTAATCTGTCATCTTTGTTTTCAACGAACACGGCGAAAGCTGTTGCTGGCAGGGCCATGGGGCTCAGGGCCCATCTGGAAACCAAACTGTGTGTGAGGGAATTAGAGGGGGGATTTAAGTAGGTGTTTGCCTTGCCCAGGGAGAGAAGAGGGAGAGCATGGGCTGATAACGGCCCCTGCCAGCCCCACGTCCTGTTTGCATTCGCTGCCTAAATCGGCTGCTCTGCTCTTCCCTCTAATCTGCCGATGCATAATTTATGTTCCGGCATTAGACGTTACACAAGGCGGTGGGGTTTGTGGACATGGCGGACTTGCATTTTTTTTGTGGGGGGGATTCTGATGAAAGCGGGGACAGTGCAGGAGTCCCCCACCTCCCTCTCCCTCTTCATCCTTCTCCTTCACTTACCGCTCTCTGGGTCATCTCTTTGAATGGCTCAGAGAAGAGCCACAGGGACTCTACAGCTGCATCACACACAGACATCACACACATCACAAACACTCAATGGCAGCTTTATGCGGTCAGAGACCCACTGTGATCTCGCTTCAATTTTAAGGCCTTACACTGCAAGTGGGAGGATATGAGGTGTGCGCGCGCGCCCGTGTGTGTGTGTGTGTGTGTGTGTGTGTGTGTGTGTGTGTGTGTGTGTGTGTGTGTGTGTGTGTGTGTGTGTGTGTGTGTGTGTGTGTGTGTGTGTGTGTGTGTGTGTGTGTGTGTGTGTGTGTGAGGAACAGGGGAAACCCAGCCTGCTGTGGGATTGATCAGAGGGGATTGGGTTTCTGTGTCTGTCTCTACCTTCTCTCTCTCTTCTCTTCTTCTCTCTCTCGCTCTCTCTCTCTCTTCTCTTCTTCTCTCTCTCTCTCTCGCTCTCTCTCTCTCTCTCTCTCTCTCTCTCTCTCTCTCTCTCTCTCTCTCTCTCTCTCTTTCTCTTCTCTCTCTCTCTGCCCTCTCTTTCTCTTCTCTCTCTCTGCCCTCTCTCTCGCTCTCTCTCTCTCTCTCTCTCTCTCTCTCTCTCTCGCTCGCTCTCTCTCTCTCTCTCGCTCTCTCTCTCTCTCTCTCTCTCTCTCTCTCTCTCTCTCTCTCTCTCTCTCTTTCTCTGCCTGCTCTCTGCCCTCTCACCTGTAATTAACATGACACGCTAAAGGCAGTCGTTAATGCCATCCTACCAACTGATGGCGGCAGCATTTAACGGACCCGGGGTTTAGTTGATTAAAAATGATTACATTTGGATTTGTTCAAATTGATTGAAAATGAAACAAAACTGATTGCGAGCTCCGAAGCCCCACTGAGTTCAAATAAAGCCACGAGGGCCCCGGTTCACACCACAAGTGCCCTAATCAGTCGGAGAAGGGGGGATTCAAGTATTTGATTTGAACATCTGTCTGCAATGGGGCTTTAATTGTCTTGTGCCCGCTTCCCTATGTTTTCTCTTACTGTACTGTGGCCTCACAGTGGCCCTACAATGCTCTTCTCTGAGCTGTAAACCAATCAGCTGTTTGGGTTAGGCGTAAGAGTCTATGGCACACAAAAGGGGCTCCAGCTAATTGAATAACTCCGCTGCACAATTGAACATGTCCCAATAAGCCATAATAAGATAATTATTTAATAAGTTGACGTAAAAAAAAAATCTAATTGTGAGCTATATTTGTTGGACGAGGTACAAATGAAAAGCCATAATGTGTTTAAAGCAATTTCTTTCTGTTGCTAACCCCCAGGCCAAGCTGCTTTTGTCTCACCAGTGTATACCGGTGCCAAGTCCAACCAGCTGCATTATTCCCTTGTGTGTGTGTGTGTGTGTGTGTGTGTGTGTGTGTGTGTGTGTGTGTGTGTGTGTGTGTGTGTGTGTGTGTGTGTGTGCGTGTGCGCTTGTGTGTGTGTGTGTATGTGTTTGCTCCAGGCCCTCTAGCTGAGCCGGGTCATTATAGACGCCTTTCAGCTGAGTGACACACACACACACACACACACACACACACACACACACACACACACACACACACACACACACACACACACACACACACACACACACACACACACACACACACACACACACACACACACACACACACACACACACACACACAGCTTCATTAAAAAACGCTCCGGGTTCTTGGTGAAATGTTTAGACAGCGACGCCTTAATTCATCAGTCCTAATCACCGCTCCGCTCATGTCGGCCTGCAGATGCCTCTGGATGTACCAGACTTCCACAGGTATTTATTACCAGGCTACCAACCCCTGAGAAACCCACCTACACCCTGTGTGTGTCCCAAAAGGCACCCTCTTCCCTATTTAGTGCACTACTTTGGGCTCTGGTGGAAAGCAGGGCACTATGTATTGTGGGTAATAGGGTGCTATTTGGGACAACGCCCGTCATTGACATCCCACGTCGTCGGCGCCCAGGGAACAGTGGGTTAACTGCTTTGCTCAGGGGCAGAACGACAGATTTATACCTTGTCGGCTCGGGGATTCGATCCAGCAACCTTTCAGTTACTGGCCCAACGCTCCTACAAGCCAGGCTACCTGCCGCCCCATACTGTAAAATGATTAAATGTCTGCTAAATTATTAAAATGTTGAACGTAAACACCAGTCATTATATTATGATGTTCTAGGGACACTGGTTCATATTGGATTCAAAGCCACATGAGAGTTGTGGTTAACGTGACATTAGTGTGGGTTTGCTGTCGTATAGGGTTCCAGTTAATAGCTTCGGTAGTGTATGGTTTGTGTTTGCTGGTGATCTGCATCTAAGGCTATGTCCGCACCCCCCTTGAGTGGCTGTGAAACCTGTGTCTGGAGCCTAGCCGTGGATGCAGTGTGATAGTGCTGGTGCCGTGTGAAGTTACAGAGACCAGGACCCCAGGGCTAGAGCAGGATTAGACCCTACTGTGCAGAGAACCCTGCTGGGCTGTGAAACTTAAGAGGCATACGTGACAACTCACCGTCTCACTCTCACTTGTACACACACACATACACACACACACACACACACACACACTATCCCAGCTTCACGGCCCTGCTCCTCCTCCTCGGAGTTGGAGATTAGCGTGTGCAGCAGCAGCAGACCAGTGCAGTCTGTCTGTCCCACCGTAGAAGACATTTCTCATCCCGCCTGGGAAAGTGTCTGCCAGGCCGTGGCCAGGAAGCACAGGGCCGGCACTTGTGTGTGTGGGTGTGTGTGTGTATGTCTCTCCCTCTCTCTTTCTCTCTCTCCATAGCCCGACCCTCTCTCCCCCCTTCTTTCTCTCTCTCCATAGCCCTCCCCTCACCCTCCCTCTTTCTCTCTCTGTCCAAGCATGAGCACTCTGCTGGAATAAGCTCAACAGTTTTTCCCTTTCCACCAACAGCTAAGGCGGCCTGGGACTTGAGGCCTGTCTGTCTTTGTCTGTCACACGTTGTGCGTGGGTATGTCTTTTATTGAGTTTTCATCCCAACAGTTTTCATCCCAACAGTTTTCATCCCAACAGTTTTCATCCCACACCTATGTCTGATGGTGCCGACAGATATGACAGCTCTGCTTCTAGCTCCTTAGCAACTTTGCAGTATTTCGTTTTTTTGTGTTATTTCTTACATTATTAGCCCAGAATAATTTGTGTGTTATTACATAGAGCCGGAAATAACTTTTAGATATGTGAGCGACGGTAACTTACCAGCATTACGACCAGAAATACGAATTTCCCCGAATTGGATCCTTTGTCCGTTTTTTTTCACCCGACCTAAAATACCTCACAATCAAATGCCGACCGTATTACCACCCAAGATCATTTTCTCCGGTTATAGTCACAGCCAATACCACAACGGCCCTCAAAGAACTATACTAGACTTATGCAAACTGGAAACCACATATCCTGAGGCTGCATTTATTGTAGCTGGGGATTTTAACAAAGCAAATTTGAGGAAAACGCTACCGAAGTTCAACAAACACATTGACTGTCGTACTCGCGCTGGTGAAACATTGGACCAGTGATACTCAACCTTTCGAAATGCTTACAAGGCGCTCCACTACCCTCCCTTCGGCAAATCTGATCCCGACTCAATTTTGCCCCTCCCTCCCTATAGGCAGAAACTCAAACAGGAAGTATCCGTGATAAGGTCTATGCAACGCTGGTCTGACCAATCGGTATCCATGCTTCAAGATTGCGCGAACCACCACATTTAACCATGGCAAGGTGACTGGGAATATGGCCGAATACAGACAGTGTAGTTATTCCCTCCGTAAGACAATCAAACAGGCAAAACATCAGTACAGAGACAAAGTGGAGTCACAATTCAACGGCTCAGAAACAAGAGGTATGTCTACAGACAATCACGGACTACAAAGGGAAACACAGCCACGTCGTAGACACCGTCTTGCTTCCGGACTAAACACCTTCTTTGGACTGTGGGCTCTCCTTCTCCATGGCCGACGTCAGTAAGACATTTCAGCATGTTAACCCTCACAAGACTGCCGGCCCAGACGACATCCCTAGCCGCGTCTTAAGAGCATGCACAGACCAGCTGGCTGGATCTTGCCCTATCCCAGTCTGCTGTCCCCACTTGCTTTCAAGATGTCCACCATTGTTCCTGTACCCAAGTACGCAAAGGTAACTGAACTAAATGACTAAATGACAGCCCCGTAGTACTCACTTCTGTCATCATGAAGTGCTTTGAGAGGCTAGTTAAGGATCATATCACCTCTACCCTACCTGACACCCTAGACCCACTCCAAATTGCTTACCGCCCCAATAGATGAACAGGCGATGCAATCGCCATTGCACTGCACACTGCCCTATCCCATCTGGACAAGAGGAATACCTACGTAAGAAAGCTGTTCATTGACTGTAGCTCAGCATTCAACACCATAGTGCCCTCCAAGCTCATCGTTAAGCTTGGGGCCCTGGGTCTGAATCCCGCCCTGTGCAACTGGGTCCTGGACTTCCTGATCTGCCACCCCCAGGTGGTGAAGGTAGGAAGCAACACCTCCACTTCGCTGATCCTCATGACAGGGGCCCCACAAGGGTGTGTGCTCAGCCCCCTCCTGTACTCCCTGTTCACCCAATCATGCGTGACCACGCACGCCTCCAACTCAATCATAAAGTTTGCAGACGACACAACAGTAGTAGGCCTGATTACCAACAATGACGAGACAGCTTACAGGGAGGAGGGTGAGGGCCCTCGGAGTGTGGAGTCAGGAAAATAACCTCTCCCTCAACGTCAACAAAACAAAGGAGCTGATCGTGAACTTTAGGAAACAGCAGTGGGAGCACGCCCCTATCCACATCGACAGGACCGCAGTGGAGAAAATGAAAAGTTCCTCGGTGTACACATCATCACATCCACGGTGTACACATCATTGACGATCTGAAATGGTCCACCAACACAGACAGTGTGGTGAAGAAGGTGCAACAGTGCCTCTTCAACCACAGGAGGCTAAAAAAAATGGCTTAGTCCCTAATACCCTCACAAACTTTTACAAATGCACTATTGAGAACACACTGTCGGTCTGTATCACCACCTGGTAAGGCAACTGCAGGGTTCTCCAGGGGGTGGTGCGGTCTGCCCAACGCATCACTGGGGGCAAACTCCCTGCCCTCCAGGACACCTACAGCACCTGATGTCACAGGAAGGCCAAAAAGATCATCAAGGACATCAACCACCCGAGCCCCGGTCTGTTCACCCCGCTATCATCCAGAAGGCGAGGTCAGTACAGGTGCATCAGAGCTGGGACCGAGAGACTGAAAAACAGCTTCTATCTCAAGGCCATTAGACTGTTAAATAGCCATCACTAGCCGGCTTCCACCCGGTTACGCAACCCTGCACCTTAGAGGCTGCTGCCCTCTATACATAGACTTGGAATCACTGGCCACTTTAATCATGTTTAAATCATGTTTACGTAAGGCTATACTCATCTCATATGTATATACTGTATTCTATTCTACTGTATTTTAGTCAAGGCCACTCCGACATTGCTCAACCTAATATTTATATATTTCTTAATTCTGTTCTTTTACTTCTAGACTTGTGTGCATTGTTGTAAATGGTTAGATACTACTGCGCTATTGGAGCAAGGAACACAAGAGCTTCGATACACCCGCAATAACATTAGCTAAATATGTGTACGTGACCAATAAAATAAATGTGATTTTACCAACAGCTTTTGCTGTTGTATCCCAAGCAGTCTCCCCGTACAGTTAGTGGAGACCAGGCCGTGTATTCTTAAAGTGTTTCAGAATAGGAGTGCTGGTCTAGGATCACGTCCCCCCACTCTCCATATCGTTATATTAATTATGATCTAAAAGTCCAAACTGCTCCTAGATCAGTCAGTTGGTCATTGTTTCTCTGGCAAACGGCGGTGAGGAGGAAGCAGGGGGAGGAAACAAGGTCTGAAGCCCTAGTAGAAGCCCCAGATGAGTGGAGAGGAAGAGTGAAGGAGAGAGAAAGGGAACAGGGGAGAAGCGAGGACAGCCCAAAGGCAGTAGCAAACTGGCCAGACAGTCCTAGCCATCACTTTCCTCATTGATCACTGTTAGTTTGTGCTTCACGTGTGCGTCTTTCATTGGACAATTGCCCATCCCCTTCATTCATGAATGGAAAAACCTGTAGAAAATCTCTAGTTGACTTTGCCATTGACCTTTTCTATTATTTGTAAAGTTGCCATGTCCTGCCGATGTAGGTGGGAGGCCTTCCTTCCCGAAGGTGTTAGAAGGCAGAGGCGGTACTCCACACCTGGCGTGCAATATCGCCACTCTGTGTGACTTTGAAGCTGCAGCTCCACTTTCAGTCAGACCCGTTTCCCCCATCCGAAACGGAAACCCCGTTCCCATCCAGATCAGACCAAAGATTAATCCGTATTAAGGACACCTTAAAGATACCTTGCAATGAGCTGTAGCCTAAAATGGACTCGACTGTAAGCCCTAACACTCTTAAGTCTAAGGCATAGCTGACGTATGTTAGGATAAGTGTCACCCCCCTCCCCAATTAATACACGCACAACTCCAAAAGGAGCTTGGATAAGCAGGGGAGCAGAGGTAGGCAGGGTGGTGTTGGAAGGGGGCACGAACAGCATGCCGATTCTGCCGCCCGATTGACATCAACCATCAACAGATGCCGCACACATATTGCAGGTGAGATGGTCGCCCCCCTCTCTCACAGAAGCCGTTTTTGAAATGCTAAAACAATAAAACAAAAGGGAAAAAGGAGGGTCGACCCCAAACCGAACCAACCCCCTTCAACTCCCTGAACCAACCCCCCTTCAACTCCCTGAACCAACCCCCCTTCAACTCCCTGAACCAACCCCCTTCAACTCCCTGAACCAACCCCCTTCAACTCCCTGAACCAACCGCCCCTTCAACTCCCTGAACCAACCCCCTTCAACTCCCTGAACCAACCCCCTTCAACTCCCTGAACCAAACCCCTTCAACTCCCTGAACCAACCCCCCAACTCCCTGAACCAACCCCCAACTCCCTGAACCAACCCCCCCAACTCCCTGAACCAGCCCCCCAACTCCCTGAACCAACCCCCAACTCCCTGAACCACTACCTCTCCCCAACTCCCTGAACCACCACCTCTCCCCAACTCCCTGAACCACCACCTCTCCCCAACTTCCTGAACCAACCCCCCTCAACTTTTCACCCTTAAAAGCCAACAGCCTTCGTGTTATGCTTTCTTTCAAAAGCCTCTATACACACACACACACACACACACACACACACACACACACACACACACACACACACACACACACACACACACACACACACACACACACACACACACACACACACACACACACACACACACACACACACCATGGTAAGAAAGTGTCTCAAGTCCACCAGCCCGCCAGCTTGCTGTTTGTTAGAAAGCAACGCGTTTATTTAGATTCCAGTGGCAGCTCCTTACCAGCCTGCCTCCCCTCCACCGCCCGGACCCCCTTGCAAAAGACCTCAGAGCGATAAATGTGACGTCTTATTCCGCCGTCTTTCTTAATGTCAAGGAACAGCACTAGGGCTGGGAGCGAGAGAGCAGGGACGTTAAAAGAGCGGGAGTGAGAGGTGTGGCTTTGAGAGGAATTGGAAAGCGAGGCAGACTCATGTGGAACTAGAGTGAGCGTAGAGAGACAAAAGGCTGCGTCTCAATAGTGTAAAGTGACTACCTTCTATGTTCTGAACTCAATGATCTCCTCTGGGACATGGCTTATCAGGTAAACATGTATGGTAAGGTAATGGTGAAGCCGATCCAATCTTTTCACCTGCTGGTGGTAATAAAGGAAAGGAGAAGAGGAGAGGAGCCACTTTAGTCTGCTGAGATGGTCCGTCAGAGGCTCCGTTTGTGGCTCCATGGCAGCATACAACACACACAGCTCAAATAGTGCTCTCTTGGAAGTCGCTTAGGCCACTTGTGCTCATCGAAATCACATGTCATAATGTTATCCAATTTCTCTGGACACTGTCTCTCTGTACCCTGTCTCTTTATACTCCGTAAATTTGAGACGTTTGTGTGTGTAGGTGTGGGATGTCTATTAACACGCTGTCTCACACACACACACACACACACACACACACACACACACACACACACACACACACACACACACACACACACACACACACACACACACACACACACACACACACACAGAGACGTCTCCCCGTGTTGAACTCGCGGAGCCCGTTGCTGCCCTTCACAGTGCGGCATTGTGACGGGCGAGGGAGTTTGCGTCTGGGCCGCAGAAATGATTCCGCTCCATATTGCTTTTAAACAATAGCATCCCCAGCAACCGTCCCGGTGTTTCGCCCATAAATGACAATGTCAGGGCTTATACACATCATCCATTATTAAGGAGGCGAGGAGCAGGGCTGCAGCCACATCGGCTAGCTGCATTGCCTTGCCGAGCATTCACAAATAGAGGGCCAGCTCTGGTCAGCCTGACGGCATAAATCAAGGGCCAGCCACAGGGACATGCATTCCCCAGTAACAGTAACTCTAGCAGTCTCCCCACAGGGACCAGAGGTATAAATCTCCCCCTCATAGACACTGCAGGCTGCAGTGGCAGAGCATTGCTTTCCCAGAGGCCTCCTGAGACGCTGTTCCTGACCAAGGAGAATATACACAGCACACGTCCCCCGGGGGCGGGGGGGGACACCAAGGCCTTTGGAGACTGAGTCGGAGAGAGGGGAGTGTGGCGAAGTGGGACTGTCCTGGTGGGGTTATAGGGCCGTAACATGGTTAGATTACACGCCCCCCTCCCACGCATGTGTATGTAGCTAGTGGAGATTGAGATGAGGTTTTTCCAGTGTAGTGGAGGGATTACAGTAGACGTGTACACTGAGAGAACAGAAATGTGTTTGGGAGAGGATAAGGTGGGAGGGAGAGAAGCAGGGTCAGGGCACGTTTTTCAGCAGAACTCTGCAATATCCAGAAACCCACTATCTGTGCACCGAGCACAACGAGCACAAGCTGCCGCACATACGCTTCCTCATGATTCACTCTCTCTGCATACAGTATCTGAGTATTTACATTACCACCAAAGCTGTGATGAATAATAGTGTTTAACACTTGTCAAATCCTCAATTTCAAGTCGTTCCTCAACATATTATTTGAGTAAAAAGAAAATATGTCTGAATAAGAATCGAGCAACAAACAAAAAAAACACCACAAAGAATAAATAAATAGTTAAAGCGCTTAGGAAGGGGAAAAAAAGCCCGGGCTCCTCAGAGGAGTGGCCCTGCTGACCTCTTTGCATCGCTGCGGTCGGTTTCACCCCCTCAACAGATGCAATAAGGAGCCTTTATCTGAGCAGCGCCCCGAGCCACAGCGGCAGGGAGCTGGGGAACCTCTGCACCAGGAAATGCTTTAGGGATCTGCTCTCTCGCACAGCGCAGCCCAGCACAGCCCCTAGTCTCCCACGGACTAGCAGGAGACTGTTTTATCTCCAGTTGCTAGGATAACAACTCTTAAGCTTCCAGCAGTCATAAGTCCTGCTGGGCCCTTTTCACTCTGCTTTTTCCCTCCGACAGAAAGAATGCCTCTCCTCTCTCGTTTCTTTTCTTTTTCTTTCACTTACATATATAAAAAAAAATGCCCATCCAGAATTCTGGAGTTTGTTTAAGTGTTTCTCCCCCTCCCGCAATTTGTATTTTTTTTGTCTTTTATGTTGGGGGGGGTGAGGCGTGGATGTTGGCGGCAGGGAGGTATTTTATTTGCCCAAAGATTTTCCAGCCAAAGTGCCCCTTTGCTTCTGACGGACCCTGCCTGCACGCACGTTTGATTGCAGGGATTAATAAGACAAAGCGCGGTGGCGAGTTGTGGCGGAGGAGTGGCGTTCCTAATGAAATGGTAAAATAGATAAATGAGAGTGGTGGTGTGCTCCTGCTCAGAGTGACTGCCCCCCACCAGGATTAAGTGGACTCCTCCTGTTCCTTTGTGCCCGTTTCCCAGCAGCACAATCGGCCGAGAGTCAGCAGCACAAGTGGCGCGCAGCAGCCCCTCTTCGCTCTCCCTCACTCTCTTGTCCCCTGTTCCAACTCCAATGCCCCCCCCCCCATCTTAGGCCCGCAATTACCAGAGCGCTCATTCAGCACACCTCTTCTCAGACAGAAGCCCCCCCCTCTAAAATACTCCCACTCCCCTACAAATACAACAGGAGTAACATTTACATTTGAGTTATTTAGCAGACACTCTTATCCAGAGAAACGTACAGTTAGTCCTCCTAACATACTCTCAGGCTCTTCCGACTACCACAGTTCACAGTTTCCACAAACTGCTCTGAAGAGTTTATCCTGTAGAAATAAATGGCCCTTTATCGTTTAAGCCCATCTCTCTCCCCGTTTGTTTTCACTGTTTGGCTCCCCCCGCGTGGAAAAGTTCACTTCATCCTATTGAAAGAGTTCAAAGTTGGGGGCAGGATGGGATGGATGGGGGCATTGGAGTGCAGAGATAACAGGATTTTATTATTTTTGGTCATCTGCTTTAGTTAGATTTAGCCGTAATGCCGCGGCTTGTCCTCTTGATTCGATTTGGAGGGGGGTTGTGCAGTTTGTTTGTTTGCTGTGAGAGAGCCCCTGGGGGAACAGTAATCTAATGGGAGCAGCCAGCAGCACATGAAGTGACTGACCAGGTCAGTATGTCACACGCCTGCTGCCTGCCTGCCCCAGCCTGTCCAGCCCATCTCAGTGGCCTAAATACTCCCTCATGCCCAGTCACATTACTGACCTCAACTGACACTCTCTCTCCACTCAATGCCCTCTCTCCTTCCACCCATCCGCCACAGACTGAACTTGAGCTCTGAATGGAATAAACTCTGATTAGCACTGAGTAGTCAAGCCATTATCAGTGCTCAGTGCTGCTCGCACATCAGGAGCAAATCTGTAGCATTATGCTTTAATCTCTCGCTAATCTCATATTCTGTAGGAAGAGGGGGTGGGGGTCACTGTGTAACATAATGCCAGCTTTGTGGGAATGTGGTGGGAACGGTGCAGTTGTCCAACTCTGCTGGAGCACCACTTATAACCGTCTAGCCGTTGGGCCTCGTCTCCTCCTCTCTGATTCCTCCTAACGGAGGAGGGCTCCTCTGGGCCTGGGATGGGATGGGATGGGGAGGGATCCTGAGGTCGGACAGGAGCAGAACGGGAGGAACACAATTTTGTGGGGGTGGGCTTTAAGGAGGGAGGGGGAGAGTTGGGGGCACAAGGGCAGAGCTGGGGGAAGATGTAAGGATCCGCCACAGGCTGACAGCACAGCCACACAGGAAGGAGATCACAGCCGAACCACCCCCGGTTCAACATCCACCCCACCGCCACCTCCCCTGGCTCCACAGCCCCCGGCCCCCTGCTGGACCCCTCTTCCTGGGAGGCCTGTGCACTGTGCTCTCCCCTCTGAATCAAGGGAGGGGGGGGGGGGTAAAAAATAAATATATGGAGGGGAGGAAAGGCAGCAGAGCCTTATTTTGACTCTCATTGTCTCCTATTCAGACACCGGGAACGTCTTGAAATCGACATCTTAAACGTAACCTCTAACCCCTTTCCCAGTTTCGACTTGGGAATCCGGCTATGGTGTTGTTTTTATTAGCTGTATTTTTGGTTTGTTCCTCGTTGACGGGATAATCCAGAAATAGGAATGGAGGGAGGGATGGGTGGGTGGCGAGTAAGAGAGAGCCCCAGACTGAGCTGTTATCCTGGGACCAGGGCGCTCGCTCTCCCCTCTTTCCCGATTGTTGGCTCTGGGTCTGGGACCGTGGCCTTTGTTCAGCCATAATCTGCAAGTCGCTTAAAAGTAAACAGGAGATTTGCTGGCATCCACAGCCCGTGCCTGGTTTGTCTCCAGACCAGATAACGCGGCGGACCCTCGTGTCAGGCAAGCCTCTTGCTCCTCCACCTCCCTCCACCCACGCCATGGACAACAACCTGTCATTGCAGCAACGCAACAAAATGAGCCCGAAGTTGGACGTTCTTTTTTTTTTGTTGTAATGGAAGCTGTTCTAACATTGGGAATCCAACAAACCTGGCACTTCCATGACCATTTGTTCCTCGTGTGCAGACGAGTTGTTTTCGTCCGTCTGTACAATAAATGAACCTGAGTGGTATGGTATGTTACATGAATCCGAAGCGTTTATTTCCCACTTTTAATTGAACCTTTATTTATCAAGGTGTTAGAGCCAGTTCACTGCTCCAGGCAGGTTTACATTTTATACATTTTTTTATCGTGCAAAGGCTCTTGGAGATATTATTTCCCATTCAAAGAAACAACAGCCTGTTGCTCTCACTGCGCCCCGACTCCTCTAGCTCCCACTGTAATGTGATTTTGAGTAGGAGTCGTTGGAAACCACTCCGTTGTTATTTAATACATTTCGGGTGGTTTTCCCCCCTGTCCTTCCCTGGGGTTTGCCCGGCAACAGAGAGCCAGGGTACTGCTGCCACTGACGAAGGCAGTCCTCACTGTTGGCTGACACTAGGGGAGTATATTTTGGCCGACAGGATCAGAGCGGTAAAAATAGCTGCTGGCTGTTGATAGAGCCCTGCCTGTCCGTCTCAGAGTTCAAAATCCCATAATGCGCCATCGACCACCGTAACCTCCCCTCCTCCTCGACTCCGTCCCTCCCTCCCTAGACTCTTATCTCCTCTGGGCTGGGCCAGTGTGTTCCCTACTCCTGTCGTCTGGTGGAGGAACTCTAATCTGGCCCCTGTCAACCGTCTCAGTCCCCCTAGTCAGAGTAATTAGGCTAAAACATGTGCTGGGGAATGTCAGCTGTTGTTTGTGGTTGTTTGGGTTCCTACTCCAGTTGGAAATGGTTGCATAAAGGCAGTGGGGCATAGGAAATAATCTCCCGGGGGGTTGAACCAGAACCCAAGGTTAACGCGGCGCCCACACCGCCTGTGAGAGCTGCTACTAATAGGCAGGGGGCCTCAAAGGAGATGTGTTTTACGGCTCCAGTCACGCTTAAAAGGCAAAGGTCACCGGGGGGTCGGCGGGGTCAGCCCAGGGTTTAGGGCAACCTGCTGTGGTGTCAATCCAGGTCAACGTTCGTCTGAGGGAACGAGGTGTGTAACAGGTGGCTCACTTTGACACTTCAAATAAACTGGCCAACCAGGATTTGTCAGATTGATGCAGTCGCTGCCAACCAGAGAACATTGCCTATGTGGGGACTACACACTGCCACCTCATCTTTCTCCAGTGCAGCAAATACGCCTTGGTCACTGTATAAATGTTTTATCATTATTATTAGTGCAATGCTGTTCCCGGCCGTTTAGAGAGCCAAAGAATTGGCCGGAAGTAGGAGGAGGGGGGTTGTCGTGAACGTCGCGCCTGAGTCAGGCTTGGCTTGACGAACAGCAACAAACCCAAGTCTTGGAAAGGCACACTGTCCACATTTGAGTGGAGTTCTAGTTGGCTCCTACTTGCGCTGCACCCGTGGTAGATTTGATAGCAAGCCCTGGGCCGGCAGCCATACTGACTGGGCTTGAGCAGAGCAGGGGCTTGTGTTGTGTGAGAGGGAAACAGCTGAGAGGAGAGCGACGGAGTCGGGCCATTTCCCTGGGCAGCAACAAGAGGGGGGTCCTCCCTGACAGTGGCAGATCCAGGATCCACACTCACCAGTGGATGTGTTCTTCTTCTATTGCATGTTCTGCTTTGTGGTCAGTGTGTCACACATACAGTAGCAACGGCTGGCCTGACCATTGTGATCAACTTTCTTCTGGGGCGGCAGCCTAGTGGTTAGAGCTGACAAGGTAAAAATCTGTCGTTCTGCCCCTGAACAAGGAAGTTAACCCACCGTTCCCTGATAGGTCATAATTATAAATAAGAATTTGTCCTTAACTGACTTGCCTAGTTAAATAAAGGTTAAATAACATGACCATTTTTTTTTCTTAAAAAAAAAATGTCGCCTGCCAACTGTTGACCCCTTCGCCCCAATGCTTGAATGCTTGCAACAGACATTAAGTACGGTAGCGTCCATCCCATGTCCCGTTAGTGTATTCCTATGTGGCTTAACCTTTTGTGGAGATGGTCCAGACCAAGCTGTGTGTATATGTGTGCATTTGTGTGTCAAGGCGCTTACCTCAGGACGATCAGTCAATAGACTCTCATTAACTTCACGTGCACTCTGGCTGGATAATAAGATGACTGTTGTGCAGTCTGAAATCAGAGCCTTTACCCACCTATTCCTCCCCAGCAACACAGACTGGGATTTATTTTTGTCCTGGTCCCTCTACATGTTATGGGGGGGGGGGGGCAGACAATGCCTCCTTCGTTCAGCAAGGAATCACGGAGAGATCAGCTTTACCCCACCCCCCCTTTCTTGTATCCGCGGATGCGTCATCATTGGGCCAAGAAACACAAGGAATGGACATTAGACTGGTGGAAATCTGTCCTTTTGGTCCGATGAGTCCAAATTTGACATTTTTGGTTCCATCCGCTGTGTCTTTGTGAGATGCAGAGTAGGGGAACGGATGATCTCAGCATGTGTGGTTCCCACCGTGAAGCATGGAGGAGGAGATGTGATGGTGTTTTGCTGGTGACACTGTCTGTGATTTATTTAGAATATAAGACACACTTAACCAGCATGGCTACCACAGCATTCTGCAGCGATACGCCTTCCCATCTGGTTTGCTCTTAGTGGGACTATCATTTGTTTTTCAACAGGACAATAACCCAACACACCTCCAGGCTGGCTGGAAAATTAGCCAACAAGTGCTCACCATGTGTGGGAATTCCTTCCAGGCTGTTGGAAAACTATTCCAGGTGAAGCTGGTTGAGAGAATGCCAAGAGTGTGCAAACCTGTCATCAAGGCGAAAGGGTGGCTACTAAAATATATTTGGATTTGTTTAACACTTTTTTGGTTACTACATGATTCCATATTTGTTATTTCATAGTTTTGATGTCTTCACTATTATTCTACAATGTAGAAACGAGTAGAAATATAGAAAAACCCTTGAATGAGTAGGTACTGTATATATATATTTTTACATTTAGCTCGACATTATATCATTTAACCAATCCCTGCAGATAGAGCAGCTCGCTATGGAGCTGCGAAGCCGGCATGCTGTAGTTGTTTACATGCATTGGACAGAAAAGTGTAGGCCTTGAAATTTTGCAAGAGGGGAGAGAGCGAGAGGGGTTGAAAGAGGAGGCTTGGCTTGAAGTGCTGGGCATCTTTTGACATGCATTATCTGAATTAGGCCCACAGAATTATACCTGTGGGCCTAATGCCAAAGTTCCTATGAAGGAACTTTAAATGTCTTTGAACTTCTGAGAGTTGGCTTAACGTTGGACCAGAGCTCGATAGCTAATAAGCTTATGTGTGCAAAGCGGCACCAGAATTCAAATAAAAACACATCTGGCCCTTTTCTAGTTTCTAAATCCGATGTTAAACGTGATAACTGTAGGATCCTTAAATTGCTTTGAAAAAGTGAATCCTTCATCTTTAATAAGTAAAAATCTCTCTCCCTAATATCTGAATCGCGCTGGTAACATCAGTCGGCTACAGTCAACTATGCTTCGGGGAGGGGAGGGGCAGGTAGCCTGCACACACACTGTCATAGATTTCCAGCTGGTAGACAGACACTGGAATTCGTTTCTGAGTGACAGAGTGTGGGCTTTGTATAGGCACTTTGTTGGATTATTTGTGGGACTGAAAAAAAGCCTGTCATGTAAAATACTGTTATGAACTGGTTACCATGCTTTTCAAATCAATATTTTTTTCCCTCACAGTTTTCGGGTTATGTTCCCTCAACCGGTTCCAAATCCTTGTTGAAACAAAAATAAAATATGATAATAAACCTTTTCTAGCTTCTGTTCGTTTAAAATTCATCCCCCCCCTATCAGATAACTCTCATTGGATGATTCATAAGAGCTGGGATCTCCAGGCACTTGGCTTTTAGCGCAAAGCCCTGTGAACTGCAGCTGTGAGTCTGTTTCTGCTGTCGTTTGGGCCAGAGTGTTATTTATTATTCAGTGAAAGCTATTACTGTGGATAAGAGGCTCCTCTCAGGCCTGTATCGATTGCTTTAATTGCCCCGAAAGATTGTCAACTCTTAAGATAGATATTAAAGGAAGCTGCCAGGATGCATGGCAATAGGGATGGAGGCAGGGATGAGGAGGGGTTGGCCCAAAGCAGGAGAGGGGCGAGAAACATCCCTGACC
The DNA here is from genome assembly GCF_023373465.1 of Oncorhynchus keta. NCBI lineage: Eukaryota > Metazoa > Chordata > Actinopteri > Salmoniformes > Salmonidae > Oncorhynchus > Oncorhynchus keta. The sequence goes on along the minus strand of NC_068421.1, from coordinate 52,739,834 downwards.
TCCATGTAGCACTGATAGAGGAATCAATAATGTCTTGTGAATATCCCAGGCATTCGCTCACAGACGCAGGACGGGGAGAAAAAATGGGGGAGAGGAGCAACATCCAGCCGTCCTCACCCATCGATCAATATGTATGGGAGAAGAGCTTGAGGGAGCGAGTGAGAGAAGAGGGAGAGGGATGCCATTACTGTCATAGAGGAGTCCCAACCGTCAGCAAGGCACCGTGGGCTGACCTGCAAAAGGAACACCAACGTCCCCCTCTCGAGTGGAGGCGACGTGGTCAACGCACCACACGCTATGGTCGGGATCACACGTAGGAGTGTGAGATGTAATCCAACTGGTGGCTTTTGCTGCTCGGAGATAGATGGAACTGCGATCGGAGGGAGGGAGAGGAAGAGGAGAGCTGCTGTGGCTACAACTGCGAGCTGCTCTTTACAGACTCGGTTTCTGCTCTTGATTCTGATCTGATTCCCCCCCCAACAGAAAGCGGTCATCTAAGACGTCGTTCACTCACCACACCCGGTCTTTAGCCCACTGCATGGGCCCCCCTTTGACGGTCATGGATCTGACCAGCTACTTACTCTACTGTACTCCACCAAGTCAGCGTGGCCCTGGCCACATGACCTAACCACATCTCCACTCATCAGTACCAGGCTCATCTATCCTAATAGCATTGTCAGTTAGAGTATTGTATGACGTTGTCTTTATTACCCTGAGTAATACTACCTGTGGAAAAGGTACTGTGAACAAATCAATTGATAAATGAATGAACTCTTGATGCATTGAGTGACCCAGGAACCAGGAAAAGGTATCCCCTGGAGAAAGATGTCGGTTAGGTCAAGATATTGGGTCTAAAACAGAGAAGTGAAGCTTAGCATTACCCCACGGGAGCTTTGAGACATCTCGCCGTCAGCCAGACCCGGGCCTTCTGAAAGCCTTCGGCTGCATGGTTATTGTCTGGACAGATGGAATGGATCACTCCATGCGCAGTGAATAGCAGCTAAGTCTTTGGCCGGGCCATCATTTTGATGTTGGGGATGCTGCTTACGGTACTTAACCTAAATTGCACACGCTTGTCAGCCATTAGCAGATACTTCGACAGCAAAGTGTGACATCAAAAGTGTGACATTGCAGTTCGTTAAACTATTACTTTGATAGGTTGAAGTCTAACTCTTGGCGGTTGAAAAAACCCCAAAACAACTAATGTTTTGGGCTAGTGATTTTGAGTTGACTGTAACCTAGTGGGGTGGAGGGAAACAACCGTTTGACAAGGTACAGTACAAGTCCTTGGGACGCCTCAGGTCGTCCTCAAAGAGAGATCCTTAGGTCGTTCATTGTTTGGCAGTGCCGCGGGTTGGCAGACAAGCTGCTCTCCCAACTCTAGTTTCCCTTCTTGCCTAAAGCACACAGGTGCGATTAAGGAGGAAATCTAGCACTAATCTTGCAATCCCTGTCTGATTTATAGCTATTAGTCTCAGCATGACAGAAGCAAAAACAAAAGGGGGAAGGTGGACGCTCCACTTCACCCAAAAGAGTGATGGGGGATCCCTCATCCTGTTAGGGTGATGTCATTGTCACCGCCTACCCAACCTCCTGCCACTCAGACTTGTCACACTCGCCCATCCCCTCCCTCCAGTGCACACAAGGTCACTGTGAGCGAGTGAGAGAAGAAGAGAAAAGAGAAGGAGTAGCTGAGGAGGAAAGGTGGTGTCGGTGAGGGCTGGTGGTGTGGCGGCATCTGACCACATCCGGTTGCACTGGGACCTTCCGCACACTTGGATTAGCCATCACTAAGCCCTACCCACCATCCCTCTTAACCTCCCCCTCGCCGCTGATTGGCCCTGGCCACACTATTAGTTCATATGGTCTGGCGGTCATGTGATTAATAGAGGGTCAGCTGGCTTGGGGTGGCGGGTGGGGGTGGAGGAGAGGAGCCACTGGGTTTGTGTGACCTTTCCTCAGGATAAAGGGAAGCAGGGAAGGACAGAGCAGGGTTACTGGGGGGGTGGCAGGACAGCAAGGCTTATAGGGCCAGTGGAAGGGCTGTGAGGTGAAGGTCCCAGACGAGTTTAACCCCCAGGAGCTTGGATTGGACTTCACCTGCTGTTGCCCTCCCGGCAGTCTTAACCTATTGATGTCCCAACTTCACCCACTGTCCCCTACCCTAACCTGCACAAACTAGCAATGTCGATGCACGTGCAGGTGTGTAAACATGGTTGATATATCTTGACGAGATTATCCAGCTTTCATTTTGGTCTCACGGCATGTCAGGTAACACAACTTCAGAAGGGAGTCCAGACTCAAGCCTTCCTTCTTCCAAGTTTCCTCCCTGAGGAAAGCATTATACCACCTCCCCTCCCAAAAATAAGTCGATAACCATCAAGTTGATGGGAGTGAAAATGACTGGAGCCCCATTAGAAATTAGCTGTAGATTTCTGCTGCCTGGCTGGCTGGCTGGCCTGCTAGCTGTCCGTCTCTTATGTATGGCTGCAGCTCACCCCGCTGTCCTCAGCTCTCCCATTAAAACCCCTCTTCCAATCCAAGGCATCCAAAAGATTTGAGAATGACCTTGCGGTGTTCCTGGCCTACTTTGTGAGTGCTCGGGATAATTTATATATAAAAGGGAAGGGGTTGGGGGGGTTGAAAAATGGCCATTTCCATCTTTAGGTGGCCGGGGCTCTCCATTATCAAAATGGGCTGAGTCACCGTACCGCGGGAATCTTAATGAGCAGAGCACCCAGGCCCAAGCCCAGAGAGAGCACAGTCTCTCTCTCTCTCTCTCTCTCTCTCTCTCTCTCTCTCTCTCTCTCTCGCACTCTCTCTCTCGCAGTCTCTCTCTCTCTCTCTCTCTCTCTCTCTCTCTCTCTCTCTCTCTCTCTCTCTCTATGTCTCTCTCTCTCTCTCTCTCTCTCTCTCTCTCTCTCTCTCTCTCTCTCTCTCTCTCAGTCTCTCTCTCTCTCTCTCTCTCTCTCTCTCTCTCAGTCTCTCTCTCTCTCTCTCTCTCTCTCTCTCTCTCTCTCTCTCTCTTACTCTCTCTCTCTCTCTCTCTCTCTCTCAGTCTCTCTCTCTCTCTCTCTCTCTCTCTCTCTCTCTCTCTCTTGCAGTCTCTCTCTCTCTCTCTCTCTCTCTCTCTCTCTCTCTCTCTCTCTCTCTCTCTCTCTCTCTCTCTCTCTCTCTCTCTCTCTCTCTCTCTCTCTCTCTCTCTCTCTCTCTCTCTCTCTCTCTCTCTCTCTCTCTCTCTCTCTCTCTCTCTCTCTCTCTCTCTCTCTCGCAGTCTCTCTCTCTCTCTCTCTCTCTCTCTCTCTCTCTCTCTCTCTCTCTCTCTCTCTCTCTCTCTCTCTCTCTCTCTCTCTCTCTCTCTCTCTCTCTCTCTCTCTCTCTCTCTCTCTCTCAGTCTCTCTCTCTCTCTCTCTCTCTCTCTCTCTCTCTCTCTCTCTCTCTCTCTCTCTCTCTCTCTCTCTCTCGCAGTCTCTCTCTCTCTCTCTCTCTCTCTCTCTCTCTCTCTCTCTCTCTCTCTCTCTCTCTCTCTCTCTCTCTCTCTCTCTCTCTCTCTCTCGCAGTCTCTCTCTCTCGTTCTCATCCCTCCGTCTCTTTGCTCTTTAGTTTTTCTGATGCAACCGATTATGCACCAGATTAACCCATTGATTCATTGGAAACATGGCCACGTTTTGGCACTGTTCATGGACCTTTTGTTTTATACTTTTGTATACTCGTGTATTGATTGACATGTTTAGCATGCATCGTGATGTATTTATTTATTTTCATATTTTCATTTTTCTACTTTCATTTTCATGAAAGTAGAACAGTGACGTGGCCCCTCTTAAATAGATTTTCATTCCAGATATAAAAAGAGAGTTTGGACCAAAGTGCGATTTCACATTGCTCCTCTTCAAATTGGACGGGAAGCTGGGGAAACGTGGCAATCTTGTATGGTTTGAATTAGGCTGTTCGAGTGTATGCTTTTTGTATGTGAGGCAGAGAGAGAGAGAGGCAGGGACGTACAGTAGACAAAGGCAGTAGCAACTTGTCGAAAACGAGCTGTGGTTTTCCCCCCTCTCCTTGTTTTGCCTTCCCCTTGTGCAGCTGGTTTGGTGGATGAAGTATCTTCTAACCACACACCGCCCCTCCCGTCACCACAGCCATGGCAGTTCCAAACCTCCTCACTCCCTCCCTTATTCCTTCCTTGCCTGCTGGAAAACTCTCACTAGACCTCCTGCCTCTTTCTCGACCCAGACACAGCCAAGCTGTTCTCCCCCCTCCCCAAAAAAACTCCCCGATCCCATTTTACCTTAGCTCTCATTGCGTGCTCTCTTGTCGTTTTTCATACCTGGTGGCAACTCAAAAACAAACATCCCCAGTGAATTCCAGGGGAATTTGTAGGTAGGTAAGCCACAAAACCCCATCTGTGGGGGAGCCCGAGGAGCCTAACCGTTACATTTGGTTCGCCCCCAGACAGGAAAAAGCAGCTCTCAAATCCTCTCCAACAATAATGAGCCTAACGCTGGCAGATCAGCCGCCTTATCCTTGCTAAGGTTGTTAGCGTGCCGGAACAAGTCGTTCCTCTTGCACTGTAAGTACTTTACAAGGGAGAGCAGCTGTTCCTCCCCACCAACCCGCGAATCGTCCAAAGTATTTCGGTTCCAGGTATTCAAAATCACGATGGCTTAGGAGACATCGGCGATAGCCTCGCTATCTAGTTACAGCGGTTCGTTGCCACGGGGGGAGACTCTGAACCGCGTCGGTTAAACAATGGAAAGATTCCTCACCAGTACCGTGCATTGACATGGTTGAGAGCCACGTCCTCGGCGGAGGCTTTGAACTTGACTCTGTATAAGGTGTCATCGAGTTCATCAGTTGTACATAAACATTTGGATGATTTGCTCAGTTGTCGCTGGGTACAGAACTGAATCAAGGCATTGTTGTCCAGCAGAACTATCAGCCTAGAGTACATAGGTTGGAGTTCTTGTGTGGACCGAACCAGCTAAATGAGGTACGATAATAGTGAGGCACAAGGTCATCACATCATCGCAGTGAGGGATTGGTGTGACACCCATTAAGCGTAAGCTTAAAGGGGGAAAAATGAATCAGCTGAAGACAGGAGCAGGGCCGGACTACCGCATTTGCGTACCCGGGCACTGATCTGTTTTATAATGCTCTTCTACACATTTTGTTATGAGGCTGAGAGAAATATTGCAGTTTTTAAGCTAATTTCCTGCAATTCGACACTTTTTGCCATTTGGGCTGAGAATTTGTTTTGGCTTTTTTTTATAGCATCTCATGCTTTTGTTCACATTTTTGCCATGAGGCTGAGAGAAATGTGCAAACAAGCTCATTTCCTGGGCCCAGATAGCATATGGAGTTGGGGGCCCCGGGGCACGTGCCCTACGTACCCCTGGATTGGAGACCAAACAGAGTCCGTAGAAGGAGATGGTCAAGACAAATATGGCGGAATATTTGAAGCAGAGAGGGCCACGATCCAAAATCATACAGAGAATTGTATCAACCTGTTTCTATGGTGGATATTTCCTCTTATGATTTACAACGCCTGATCATTAGGTTTTTAGGGCCCACACTGCCTTAATATAAATCTTAATTAAGGTGAAAGTGAGAGGAAAACTCCACAGAGTACATGATTTAATGGGATGGGTGGCTGGGGGAGCAACTAATCCGCTGAATACTGAGTAGACCTCCCTGATCTTTCTCTCTCATTCTCTCTCCCCCCTCTCTCATCCACCCCCATCATCCCATGGTTAGGTTGATCAGAATCACCCCCTATTACTTGTTCCCCACAGGCTCGGTAGCTTACTGTAGCTTTCCCCAATCCAGAGTACAAGACCAGGAATCCCCCCAGCTGGTGCTGTTAAAAATAACATACTTTGTCTACGTCTTTGTCTCGCTAAGCTGAATGTAAGATCATTGTGAGAGCAGCGAACATCTTACTTGTTCTAACCAGAGTGGCACCTCTAGCCTCTCAGCTGGCTTTGCCATATCGACAGGGACTCGAGCTTGTACCCCTTGGCCTGCCCTGCTCGCACCCTCGCTCGTTTTTTTAGCATGCCGCTGACACGAGACTGTTATGTCACACAAAGCTGCCTGGCTGTATCGTGTGACTGGTGTTGTGTGTGGAAGGGACGGACAAGCACAGAAAGGAGGGGGTCTCCGGCACAGCCCTGGCCTGTATGCGCCAGCCCCCCCCTGCCTTACAGATGCCAGTACAGATGGGACCCCCATACCTGCCTGCATAGCAAATGAGTCCGGATGGTATTTCCCCCCTTATAAACCATAAATATATAATTTGTTCAGCTGTCACCATTAAATATGGATGTGAGAGACAGCAATTGTTTTGGGTCATAAACAGCGTGCCACCGCACATCAAGAGCAGAGTGCTCGGGAAACGGCAAAATAACGAGAACAATAGTATTCGTTTGAGAGATGGAGAAGGATGGAGCCGAGGGTGCCTCGACCAGGCAATGGAGGCTGTCAGTCATGCGGAGGGGGATTCCATATCTCCTGCGGAGAGAGACTGAAGAGACTAGACGGTTCTCAGAGTGGCTATCAGTGGCTGCTGCTGCTCGGTCTGTTTGCCCTGGGAGAGATGACACCCTCCTCTGTCTGTGTCTAAGTGTGAGTGGGCGGCTTGCTGACCAGAGCAATCCAGGGAGCCACGCCCCTTTCCACAAAACCATCCGTCTTTGTTTTTCTCCCTTTTCTCCCACTTTCACCACTCCGTCAGAAAGGTTGAAATGTTAGTTTCTTTACTCAACCTGCTTTCTTCCCGAAATTGGATGCCATGGGGAGCAGTTTACGATAGAACCACCAGAGTTTGACCATGTTTCTCCATACTAGTCCACTGGGTGCACACCGCACTGCCCACTCTGGCCAGAGAGCAAGAGAGAGATACTCCTTTGTTCCGCCTCCACCTCAAACAGCCAATAGTGAAAGAGCCAAGAGCCCAGTGGGAGTCAACCAGCGTCCACACTGGTTTCCTAATTGCCTCTTTTAATAGCTCAAGCCCCACCATCCCCAGCTCCCAGCAGTGGTCCTCTCTCCACTGTCCTTAGGCTGCTCGCTGGGTAAGACAATCAGTTTAACCTGGGCCCCTGTGGCCCTAGGGCCAGCTGGGCGGAAGGGATCCACCGTGATCCTCTTTCATATGATTCACTGATGCTGCCTGGCCGAGCCAGCAGAAGCCAGCGGCCCTGATACGATTAGGTTCCCCGCGGGCCATTTTGCCCCCCGAGGACCGGGGAGCTATGTCAGCAAAGCCCCATTTGACTAAATCCTCATTGGAGGTGACAGTGGACCTAGGACACTTAAGCCCAGTGTCTGTTTGTACCACACGTCAACTGGAGATCTGACGTTTCCCGGCTAGTACGACTTCTAATCAGTAGAAAGTCATTGGGTTCCTTCCATACCTCCATTGGTAGCACAGAGCAGCTGGCCGGGGTCAAGTCCACACATACTGGAGATCTGATGTTCTGAGCTCAGTGGAGAAGGATCCCCCTTCTCCCTCTGCTTACTGCCGTAGCAGTAACTCATGTTGCAAAATTCTGCTCACTTTCTCCACATTCCAGAGGATTTGGGGGAGCCTACTGGAATTTTGCTAAAGGTAGCTCTAGGTAGCAACCAGCTGGTAAGTAGTGGTGGTAGCACAGTGTAGAGTAGGGCTTAAAATCCAACTAAAAGTAATGTTAGGTCAGCCATAATGTTTACATTGTGGTTTCCCCGCTTCCTCCCATGCCGTCTTATATTATCATGACCAGTATGTTGACCATACGAGACTTGTCATCCTTTATCACCCTTACAGACGTGCAGCCACACTGATTTATGCTCTAAGAACACCATTTGCGGTGGAGTTATTTTAATGGTAGGGCATGTGCTTATATCTGAATGTCAATTTTGGAAAACGAACTGTTCAGTGGTTCTGAAGCGCTGTGCCGTTTCAGTTCTTCTCCGGTGTGTATTTCCGTGACTCGAATTCCTTGTAAATGTTCATACTTATCGACAGCAGAACATGCGAAGGCATTATATATTATGTCTCATGGCCCCTTTCTCTCAGAGCGTCTACATCTTGCCTCGTGCAACTGCTGCCGTTTGGAATGGAGTCACATTGGAGGTCTGTCGCTAAGTGGGTGCTTTCTGTTAACCAGACATTTGTCTGTATATGCAGTGTGACTATACGGTGAGCAGAGTGTTGGTTTTGTTCTATCTCCCAGTCCCAGTACATTCTTCCCAGTTTAGTGACCTGCCTGTCAGTGACTGGTGTTACTGGGGTGGCAGCTCTGCTCAAACTTTAGCCTCCAGGCAAATATTTGCGTTTTTTCATGCATGTGGCGTTGAACTGCACTGAGCCAGTGCCGGTTGGGGATTTATTGTGAGTGTGTGTGTGTGTGTGTGTGTCTACACTTTGAGTGTGCGTGTGTAGGTGTGTCTTGTTGCCCCGGTCGGCTGCCCCTGGGCCAGCCAGTGTTGTCATGTCAGCCCCCCTGAGGGGATCTGAGCCTGTTAACTCGTGTGTGTGTGTGTGTGTGTGTGTGTGTGTGTGTGTGTGTGTGTGTGTGTGTGTGTGTGTGTGTGTGTGTGTGTGTGTGTGTGTGTGTGTGTGTGTTCACGTGTCCCTCTGCCAGCCAAAAGTCCAGGGGTTCTCTGGGCTCCGGCTCCCGGACACTGCACAGTTAATGTTTTTTCCTGGCCCACTTTCAAACTTCCCCTCAACCTCCCGTACCAGCCAGCCCAGCGCTGAACAAAAAAAACCAAGCTTGCTTCATCTGTTTCTACTCAAACCTTTCCCCACTCTCACTTTCCCAGTTTTTCGATTTAAAAAAAATGTGTAAAAAAAAGAAGAAAATAAGTCTTTAAAAGAAAGAGCTGTAGGTTTTCCTGCTTTTTGGCACACTTTCGACGGCAGCCATTTTAAGATTGGAGCAAGAGAGTGGGAGAGAGAGGAGGGAGAGAGGGAGAAAGAGAATGTCGCTCTCAGCCCTCCTTACATGGCGGATAGATTTGCTCCGCTTCCTGACCAATCGTAGGTGGCCATAGGATCATGTGACGTGCCACGATAGCACAGTCTCCTGCAGCAGACAATCCTTCTCTTTTCCCCTCTTTCTCTCCCTCTCTTTCCTCCCCTTTCTGGAAAGACTGCTCAAATGTCCTCAGTCTGAATCTTGTTTCCAATGACAGTTAGAAAGCATATTTTGGGTCCTTTCCGAACGGCGTACAACAAACTCCTCTCGCTTCAGGACAGGCTGGCTTTCCAGCGTAGAAGCTTCGTTCGGGAGGAAAAGTTTTGTGAGCGGTCGCACAGCTCTAGCGCTGCTCACATTCTTCATGTTTCATGGATTTCCCTTCCTGGCCTGAGTCCAAGAGCTAGGGATAGGGCTGGGGTGAAGAGAGTGAGGGGGGCAGAGAGACTCTTACTCTAAAACGAGAACTTAGTGGTCTGACACACCAATTTCTTTCTTTTTTCTGTTACTTCCTCTCTCCTTTTCCTCCCCTGGCCTGTAACCAAGCATGAAGAGATTAGTGCCAAATTTCAACAAAATAACAAATGATGATGTAATGAGTCGCCTGCGTAACAAATGCCTCAGTGCTCCGGGAGAGCCACCAAGCCAGTACCTAATGAGGTGTTTTCCTGTGTGTGTGTGTCTGTGTCTGTGTGTGTCTGTGTGTGTCTGTGTGTGTCTGTGTGTCTGTGTGTCTGTGTGTGTCTGTGTGTCTGTGTGTGTGTGTGTGTGTGTGTGTGTGTGTGTGTGTGTGTGTGTGTGTGTGTGTGTGTGTGTGTGTGTGTGTGTGTGTGTGTGTGTGTGTGTGTGTGTGTGTGTGCGTGCGTGTGCGTGTGTGCACGCACGTTCACCTGGGGTCCTGTGGATACACACACTGCCCTTTTGCCTATCCCTGCACCACCAGTTGCTAGCTGTTTCCTAATCAATGAATATCTCCCTCTTGCCTCATGTCTAATTTCCACAGCGATCCCACTAACTCTTCACCCAGACAGTTTCAGACTTGCTCGTGCTCAACTTTGCCGTCCTTTGTGTATTTATTAGAAATGTTCCGAACATTTCTTGCCGGGAAGCCAGACAGTGCAATACTTGTTAACTAAACAATGCATCAGGGAGGCCACATTTTCTTTTGGTGGATTTCAATATCAGATCCATTTTTATATCCAGTCCAATTAGCTCTTCCCTCCCTCTAATTCCAGATGAAGTCATGTGTAGTGAAATGTCGTTAGGATAGATTTTTTTAACCCCGGTTCAAAATGGAATTGGAGTTGTATAGTAGGACCCCCCCCCCCAAACCCCCAGCTCTCTCCAGAAGTGGTTCGAAGTCTTAAGTGGAGCTGTCTGTTTTCTTCCGTTTGGTGTCTAGTGAATGCGGCCCAGGTTTCTAAAGGCCTCTGGGCCGGAACTTTCCATGTCACTCCTCTCCTCCTTGTGCTTGTGTTGTGGCTGTAAACAAACGGCCAAGTGGTCGGCTTCTGTGGTCAACTCTCTAAACGTTCTGTTCATGTTTCTCATTTCCATTCCCAGTGGGAGCCCTGGGGATTACATTTTTGTTCTAGACCAGCACTAACACACCTGATTCACCACATCAAGGCATAATATGGCATGCCTGTTCAGTCATTGATCGGTTCATATGGTATAATAAACAACGCTTTCTTTAGGATATTAAATACTACATTTGATACTAACTACTAAATAGTTAACCAAATAGCTACCCGGACATTCTTAATTGACCTTCTTTGCACAAACTATTTTGACCACATACGCTGCTGCTTATATTTATTATAAATCCTGTTTCCCGACTAACTTTACCCCTACCTTCATGTCCATATCTACCTCAATTACCTCGTACCCCTGCACTTCAGCTTGGTACTGGTACCCCCGTGTATATAGCCAAGTTATCGTTACTCATTGTGCATTTATTCCTTGTGTTATAATTTCTTTCTATATTGTTCTCTCTGCATTGTTGCGAAGTAAGCGTTTCACTGTTAGTCTACACCTGCTGTTTACCAAGCATGTGACAAATCAAAATGGGCTTTGATTTAACACAATAAGTTACTCCTCTCACAGCCCTGTCGTGGGTGAGGACTATACATCTGGAAAATGAGATACTACAGTATAGTTTATCAAGGCGCATCAGTACACTTTGAGATGAGAGATGAAGTGTTCATGTCCAGTGAGTGTCAGGGAGCTGCTGTGTGGAGCCCTAACAGAAGCCAGCAGACCCCGGGGCGGAGAGCACACACAGACACACACACACACACGGCTGCTGCGGGGTTGTGTTGGCGTCGTCGTTGCAACGCTCGCTCCATCCCTTAACCATGTCTAATAGCAACACGGCGGCAAGCTCAACCACAGCTCTTGGCAAGCCTCTCTCCCTCCTCTACTCTGAGCCAGGCGAACAAAAGGAAGCTCTCTCACTCTCTGCAACCACACAGCGCTTACACACACACACACACACACACATACACACATACACACACACACACACACACACACACACACACACACACACACACACACACACACACACACACACACACACACACACACACACACACACAAAGCAAGACAAAAGGGAACAAACGGCTCCCGCGTCGGGCGGGAAAAACAAGAGCCGAAGAGACAAAATGGCGGTTGTCTACATGGCGGCTACTGGCCAGTTTTCCGAAAAATGCCATACACCACGGGCCTACCTAGCTAATGTCTGGGGGTTGTTCAGCTTAGCTTCGCCGCCCCTAAAACCTGATTCATAACTTAGCGCTCAGGCTATTAGCACAGGGTGCAAATGAGTGGGAGGGAGTGGCTCCAATTAAGCAGAGAGGAGGATCCGAGTGTCGCGTGATTTATCTGGTCAGGGGCAGACAGGGTAATGATTGTAGCAGCTAAAGCCAGGTTTTGACCACTGCTGTTAATGGTGTGGAGGGGTTGGCGGGGGGGGGTCTGTGGCTACTCAGCGCACAACGGCACTCACCACAACTTTGTATATACACACATACAGTCAAAGACTGACACACACACAAGCATGCATTCACACACACTGAGCAGCCTCCCTATCTCCGTGACCATCGCCCCTCCTCAAACACACTCTCTCCCACACTTGCACCAACGTTTCAAGGCGCAAACACTCGCGCAGACATTTCAACACACATACAATCCCACACAATGCTAAACCCCTGGCCAGGCTCCCCACTCCCAAGCCCAGCTCTCTTAGCTGACCCCTGACCTCCTAGTCAGCTCTGAGTGGGGCTCGTGTTAGCAGCGAGGGCGCGGCGGCCGCGAGGAGAGAAAGGAGAAGGCTCTTGTGGCTGATGAGGCATTTTTCTTCCCTCCCCTTGTCTTTACTTCTTTTTATTGTTGCTGTTTTCCCCTTCCCAGCATAGTTTGGTAATGAGAGATCTGTAAACTGCTGTTAGGAATTAAAATCCTTCACAGAAATTAGAAACATATGTAGAGGCTTGTCAGTAATAGCAGCCCCCCGTATCACAATAAGCCACAGCACTGAGCGAGCAAACGAGAGAGAGGGAGGGAGAGAGAGAGAAAGGGAGGGAGGCAGCGGTTTTCAGATAATCACAGTAATAGCATGTGTTTATATTGGTTTTGGCAAAGGGGGAAAGTGTCTCTCTCTTTTTAGCGCTCTGCCGCAAACGTAAAGAGTGGCGTGCCGCTGATTAATGCAAGGCTGTGGGATTAAATGCTCGCCCCTCTACTCTAACCCATTGTGACACTGTGGTCCATGGGACCTGTGGTCAGAGGAAGAGAACTGGACATGTGGGGAGGTGTGAGGGTGGGTTAGGGTTCCTGCTAGCACCAAGGTTGGAGTCTCATTCCATTTAGGAGAGCGTTGAACCCAATGGGTCGAGGAGCGTGGCTTCGACTGCTCCTACAGTTTTGTTTCAGTACTGCAGTCTAACTGACTCCGGCCACAGAAAGACTATTTCCAAACACAGCCACATAGAAAAGTTAGATTTTGTGCACACTGAGTGCTCGTGTTCATGTGATGTTGGTCCCTATAGACCCGATGCTACCCGGATATAGACAATCGGCGTATGCGAGCGTGAGTAGATTCTCTTGAAAACAATTGTCGGACATCTGTATTTAGGCTCAGCCAGCTAGGTGTATGTCGACCCAGGACCGGTCGCTGGCCGTTGTGATCGGGTTCTGTTGTGGCTAGTCACAGTGGCATGGCGTGGAGGGATGCCATGGCCGTCTCTGGCAGAGAGAGAGGGAATATAATGGTGCTTCCAACCACCACTGCATCCCACAGCCACTTTCCATCCCCACACACAGAGATGCGCACACACACATACACTCACACAGACTTGTGCCAGTGGAAACCACCGATCTAATCTAGCCCATTCGCCCCTGTACAGTTGCTTGGTATCTTGGCACTTATTACTGACCACAGTAGTATACTATACTTTTGATATATACATTATTAAAACGTATTATAAACCAGGTTGTTCGAGCCCTGGATGCTGATTGGCTGAAAGCCATGGTATTTGAGACAATATACCACGGGTATGATGCAAAACTACTTGTTTACTGTTCGAATTACGTTGGTAACCTGCTTATAATAGCAATACGTCACCTCGGGGTGTGGGACTGTATATGACCAATATACCACGGCTTAGGGTTGCGTTGTGCCTAAGAACAGCCCGTAGCCGTGGTTTATTGGCCATATACCACACTCCCTTGGGCCTTATTTCTTAATAATAAAACAGAGGATTCTTTCCCTTCTGCTCCATATAATACTACAGCTAATACACCAATAGATTAACAACATCAGACAGGCCAACATGGCAAATATAGTTTTTTATATACATTATACACTCATTTATTTCCCACAGTGCTTGTTAATGCACCTTTCATGCGTGAAAATGAGGAGGTTGGATGGTGGGTGAAAAGCAACATTTCCATATATGTAAATAGGTTATCAGAAGGAAAAAAAAGGGAAGGATTTTAATTTTTTGTTTTAATGTTCCAAGAGGGACCTCGATCCCGCTCGCACGTCTTAATACGTTTGACACAATAAATAAATGAAATCCATAATGTTCCTTCCTCTCCAACTCTACTATTAATAGGAAAGAGGGACGGCAGCTAGCGTTCTCAATTCAGACAGGATTAACATCTTTCTTGTTTGATGTGGTTCCACTTTGCCGACCGAATGCGATTTCCCTCCACCCTGTTTGTTGCCGCAGCCGGGAAACTTCAGAACCAACTGCCGATGTGCCGATGTTCTGCTTTTTTGTTGGGGGGGACAATGCTAAATTGAAACCTCAGAAGGGTGGTGGGTTTAAATAATTTTCTTCAAGCTAGCTAGGCCTGGGGGGAATCAGAAGGGGGGGTTACGAGAGGATTTCACAAAAGTGAAAATTATCTGAGGGATAGATAGTGTTTTGGAGACAGGATTTGAGTAATTGAGGCGTTTCTGGTGCACCAGGAAGCAAACCGTAGAAAACACAAAACAAATGCAATCTGATATCATAAAGGGTATTAGTGGTTTCCTTTTCTAAACAAGCAAACACCCCGATCGATATATATTTTACGGAAGTCTTTTCTCTACATTGATAGTTGGAAATGATTCTATCATTATGATCAACTCAAAAGAGAAAATTCATAGCAGAGGTATTTCATCTAAATATACAGTGTACTTTGTGTCCTGCTTTGGATAAATGATCTGGCCAATCATGACTACCTTAGGCATTTTTCCTTCTCTGAAGGACAACTCCTCATCTCTCTCCAACACCTCTCTCACCCCCCCCCCTATTCCTAACCCCCACCTCCAACCCAAACCCATCCTCTTGACTCTCAAATCTGAAGGACACTAAATGACACTCAATGAACCACCTGTGTGTAACACCTAACAGCCATCTACATTTCTATAGGCTGCTATAGGGCGGAGTTAGCTCTCACAAATGTTTGTCTAGTATAGACTTTACCCACAGCAAACCAACTAGGGCCACGGAGCAAAGCAAGACATCTGTTCATGGTCATAGGTTACAGAAAGAGAGTGAGAGAGCGTTTGCAAGGGGGCAGTGGTCCCCAGTCTCCCAGTCCCCCTACTCTACTGTAAATTGTGTCTGTGTGTGGAAGTGTGGAGGAGATTATCTCCATTCACAAGACGCCCGCTCTAAGGGATATTATATGGAGGCCGGCTGAAAGAGGGATAAGTGTAGTGGACAAAGGAAAATGTCCAAACATTGTGAGAGGGCTGAAAGACCCCGGCCGTCTATTCACACCATGGAGTGGCTCTGGGTCACTCGCAGGGAGGGAGATGGGCAGAGGGGGGCGTCAAGGCCCCCCACCCCCCCTCGAGTGTTTGGGATGCAGCTTGACCCCCTCTTTCTTTACCCCTCTCATCACTTTCTCTCCTCATTAACACACACACACACACCAACATTCCACTCCCTCCCAGCTTCACATTTATCGATGAATCCCTCCAATCGTTGCCCCTTCCCCCCCCCGAATCTTTCCCGGGCCATAATTGGTTGTGGTGTGATGAATTCTGGGCTGGCATGGCCGCGAGTGGGTAACTAACACGAGGAAACATTTTGGGCACGCTGATCACCATAAGAAAGGGGCCTCTCACAGAGTAGCACGATTCTGCTGTGTAAAAGAACATAATGATTGCGTAATAATGCCACATTGTAGAGTACCTCGGGGGGAGGGGGGGCCTCGCCACTGGACCAACGAACGGGGGGCTGGGTAGAACCGGGCCGAGGTGGGCCACCCGTTGGGGAGGGGACATGGGGGAGCCTTGATTAACTCTTAGGCTGGAGCTGGTTATTCAGGTTATTGATCCAGTTATTATTCTGGGTATTCTGGTTGTTATTCCGGTTCTTATTCAAGTTCTTATTCTGGTTATTATGCTGGTTATTATTCTGGTTATTCTAGTTGTTATTCCGGTTATTATTCTAGTTATTAATCCAGTTATCATTATGGTTATTATTCCAGTTATTATTTGGGTTATTATTCTGGTTATTATCTTGGGTATTCTGGTTATTATTCTGGGTATTGTTCTGGTTATTATTCCGGTTACTATTCTGGTTATTATTCTGGTTATTCTGGTTGTTGTTCTGGTTATTACTGTTATTATTACGGTTATCATTCTGTTTATTCTGGTTATTCCGGGTATTATCCCGGTTATTATCCCGGTCATTATCCGGGTTATTATTCTGGTTATTATTCTTGTTATCCTTGCTATTATTCTGGTTATTATTCTGATTATTATTCTGGTTATTATCCTTGTTAGTATTCTGGTTATTATTCTGGTTATTATTCTGGTTATTCTGTTTGCATTGAAAATAGATTTTCCGTATTGTCGATGCTTGAAAGATTATTTTTGTTGTTGTCATTTCTATGGCGAAGGTAATTCAGATACATCTGAATGAAAATGTCTTCACGATGGCATGTCCACAAGAAAGATAAAAAAGACAATGTCACGCTTACACGTTTCAATTGTATTTCGTCTTCTCCAGAGTGTGATACTGTATACAGTTTACCGTATGTTGTTTTGCTGCGTAACAGGGTGGATTGAGAGGGATATCTGAACACCGTTAGCTTAGCCTTTGTTAGCGTAACCTATTAAGTTGTTCTATTTTTCAAGGCGACCGCACAAAAGCACGATTCATTACATGTCTGTCAAAATGTTGCATGAAATAATAGATTTTTGATGCATGTTTGGTGGTGTTTCAGTTGAATATGAAGCTCTGCTGATAGATGATGTCTTTCACATGTGGTTTTGCAAGCGTTTTTTAGCGTTCCCATTAGTTTTTTTTTACAGCTAAGGTATACTAATGTGGGTGGGGCCATGTCCTTGTACAGTTGGGAGGGTGATTTTTCTCCATGCATAGCCATGTGTTCGTGTGCGTTTATTGATTTGTTTTTGTGTACAATTGCATCTTTGTCTGTGTGTCAGTGCACAGTTGCGTGTGTGTGTGTGTCAGTGCACAGGTGTGTGTGTGTGTGTGTGTGTGTGTGTGTGTGTGTGTGTGTGTGTGTGTGTGTGTGTGTGTGTGTGTGTGTGTGTGTGTGTGTGTGTGTGTGTGTGTGTGTGTGTGTGTGTGTGTGTGTGTGTGTGTGTACAGCCAGCCAGCAGTGCATGAGGAGGGAGGTGGGGGCACAGAGCAGACAGCTGTGAAGCGGGGCTTGGCGGATCCTCCTCCATATGTTCGGGGAGCGTTGCACACAGCCACAGAAGCCCACTGCAGGCCCCCAGCTACCCAGAGCACAGCGGCAGGGAATTCACAACAATGTTTCCCTGCTCTTTCTCTGCTCCTTCTACCACTGTAGATTATAATAGTGTTTTGATGATACAGATCAGAGCCATTCTTTATTAGAGTACACTAGGATACAGTATCTGTATGTTGTGGGTTAAATGTGTGTGTGTGTGGGGGGTGTATAGGTAGGGAGTGGCATAGAGATGGTGTCTCCCTCTCCCATACCCACTGTCATAGCAGTGGGCGCAGTAGGCATGGCTGGCTCCACAACGGCAGCCTGGCGCAGCTGGCAACCCTCTATGCCCGCCTCCCTGCGCATGCCCGTCTCTGGGAGGACCCGGGCTCATCTTAGCCCAGGAGCAAATCTCAATCATTGATTCAATCACAAGGACAGGGATTTCTTTTTCTTTTCTTTTTTTTTTCTTCCCCCCCCCAGGAGGGCATATGTCCGCACATTTTTTTTGTGAGAGGGAAGAGAGACTAAGGGAGAGAGCGAAACCAGATAAAGAGAGAGAGAGAATAAGACCAGACGAGAGGGAGAGAAAGAAAGCGAGAGAACGGCACCTAAAAAAAAGAAGGGCCCGGGGAGCCATCTGGGTAGTTTGTTGTGCCAGTGTCTTTGCCAGTGTGCCCAGACCACCTGGCCACAGCGCCAGCCAAGTATGCCAGCCCGGGCTCTCTCTCTCTCTCTCTCTCTCTCTCTCTCTCTCTCTCTCTCTCTCTCTCTCTCTCTCTGTAGCCTCCAGACAACTACTGCTGCTGCCCCTCTTTCACGCGGGCTTTGAACGTCGGGCGGCCCTGGAAAAACGGCGGTGGCAGAGGCCTGCCTTTTCTCTCTCCTGCCAATAGCTTTGTTTGAAGTGAGACAGGCTGTGTGCAGGGCCGGGGAGACGGAGCGGGAAACAGTGCCCCCTTTCAGCTCCCTTCTACTCCCTCACAGACACACACTCTTTCTCACAAACAAGCAGACATACACATTGGCGCACGCATACTCTCATACACATTTTTCTTTGTGCCCATTTGGGTGGTGGGTGGTGGGTGGTGGGTGGTGGTCTCTCTCTTTCTTTCTCATCTCTGTCCCTCACTCATCGCTGATTCTTTATTACCAGAGACATTTTGTACGGTCCTTTTTTCCTATCACCTGACTTTGGAGATGTTTTGTGTCTTAGGGCGAGCTCTGCTAACTCCTCCACCCCCCCTTCTCGTCGCTACCCACCCCGCGCCCACCCTCTGGCCCTGCTCCCTCCTCCCCGTGCCCCCCTCCTCTCCTCCCAGCCGCAGGCCCTGGGCACTGGGCTGCCTGACAACCCTGGGAACAGGCAAACCCCAGTGGCACTCGAGGGGCACAAACATTGGCATTGCTGCCCGGGCTTTGTCTTCGGTGTGTGTGTGTGTGCTTGAATGCGAATTTGTTTCCCATTGTTTCACCAACAAACAAAACAATGATACCGATATGCTTATAAGTAAAATCTACAATATAAAATAGCATTGTAGGTCTATTGCGTTATAAAAAAAGACAAGTATTTTGCCATTGACACTGTAATATCAGTATTTTCATACGATTTGCATCAGGGTACAACGTATCAGACGGAACTTGACTGTTAGTGAGCAGAGTCCAGTTCTAAGGTAGAATTATCAACGAATGCCACTCTCTTTTAGACATGATTCTGAAGAGGTTGAACAGGCATCTCTGCTGTGCCTGCCTCTCGTCTGAGTTATTCCAGAGAGAGAGAGAGAGCGTGAGAGCGGGTCCTGAGGGGGGAAAAAAAGGGGGAAATGCGTGAGAGAGGATTTCCAGGAAAAGGCAGGCAGACAGATGGGTAGAGCGGACAGACCGACAGGCGGTGGTCATCTGTAACAGGTAGTGCCAGGGCCAGAGTACAGGATTCAGGTCCGCCCACTTGGAAGACTAATAGATTACTGCGGGAAATGGCGGGTGATAAATGACCTGATGCGATGCCTCTCTCTGGAGAGAAGCAGGCTGGGAGAGGAAGGCCGATTTGAGGATATTTTTGGTAAAGTGGCAGGGAGGAAGGGGGGGGGGGCTTCATGACAGGTGCGTAATCCATCCTGGAGGACAGAGTGCGCCCACCCTGGAACACCCTCGAAGTCCAGTGCCCAAAGCAATGCATTATGGGCCAGTTTCCTGGACACATATACAAACAAAGAAGCTAAATGGAGAATCTCCATTGAATCTCCATGAACCCACTACCCTGGCGGGGCAAGCATCATGCTGTACCAACCGAGCTACAAAGGACCAAGTATAAACACGATTAGAGTGAGGTCAGATAAGATAAACAGGAGAAAACATGAAGGGTTTTCAAAACACGGAACTCCGTGTGCGTAACAGTGTGTGTGTGTGTGTGTGTCTTCCATTCCAGTGCTGTGAGTGCCTATGTGCTCATTCCTGTATTATCTGAGGCAGACATCCTGACTGAATCCTGACAGAGAGGAGAGCGCCCCATGCCATGTCCCATACTGTGCTACGGACTGACAGAGAGAGAGTGTGTGAACATGAGAAAAGGAGAGATGGTGAACGAGAAAAAGAAAAGGGGGAGAGAAATAAACGAGAGGGTACCAACGTAATGAGAGTGAGTAGGGAAGTAAGAAAAGAAAAGAAAAGAGCGCGGGGGTGCCCGGTTGGCAGCCTCGCAGGGCAGTCCGGTGAAGAGAAAGCAAGGCTAGTGCCTAGAAAACCTATCCTGCGCTACTGCAGCTCCCCTCTCAATTTCCCCCCAGCAGGGATTGATTCGCCGGTCGATGCTGCTGCCTGACATTGTCCACAGCTCACAAAGCCCCGGCCCAATACACACTTATGTATATATCTGCTGTTAGTACATCCAAGGCCCACTCTCTCCGACATTTACAATTAAATGACTATTTCCACTGTGACATCGATTCTCGTAGTGTCTGTTGTGTGTTTGTTTGTTTTGTGGTGTGAACTCAAGCATGAGGCTACGTTTTTAAAATGTATTTTCTCCCTCACTGTCGGTGTCAACTTTATCACCACTTGGATGTGTGACCATGACTGCTGACTGCTCTCGGACAAATTACAGTTAAACGTACAAATTGCTACCGTAAAAAAGAAGCTGTATGCGACACAAATATGTCAAACCCATACGAAAATGCACATTTTTAAGCAATTCCATGTGGTGATTGCTGCCCAGAAAAAGCTCTAGTCGGGATTTAGTAGGGAATCGCTCTGCGTTGGCATGTTGTTAAGCCTCGTCATCGTTGGGCTGGACGTGTGTGTGTATGTGTGTGTGTGTGTGTGGGTGGTCAGGGCAGCTCTTCAGACGGGTGCCCCTTGGGGGGAGGCCACGGGGGGTAACCAGAGACCAGGGCCCTCCCACCCTCCCCTGGCTGCCCTATCGATCGCACTCCTCTCCTCTCCTCACCAGCACAGGACTCTCCTCTCCATGGGAGGAGATGTCAAAACAGACACGCTCCCACACACCTGGCCTCCCACCTGAGAGTACTCCACTTCAACAACAACAGAGGGAAAATCCACCTTAGTCTTTCCTGCTGAATGGAAACGTAGCTGGGTTAGTTTACGGAGACCCTGCGGTATATATCATAAGTCTGTATAGATGGACTATAGCCTACATGATATAGCAGTGGAAGTGAGTCTTATAAGCTGCAGCTCTTTGGTGTCTGTGTTGTATTAATATACAGTTAAGATATCATTTTGCAATCCCTTGACAGAAACGGTAGTGGGACTGAGTCTGCCACACAGCTTGATTCATTTCCTGATTACAGGTGGTCACACGATGGGACAGAATAGTGGTAGGTTACCTACAAGAAGTCTCACTGTTCGGGTTCATTTGTTGTGTGTTTATGCTTGATTCTCTTTCACGGGCCTACCCCAGACGGAGCGCAGACAAAGGTTTTGAACCTTCGAACAGTATCAAGTAGTAGCTTGCCCAGTTAGTTACCACACAAGCACTGTCTGCTCTTCTCTTTTGTTCCCTCTCGTTCTCTCTCTATCCCTCCCTGTCGTCTTCATGCCCTTTCCCCTCCTCTCCTCCTTCTCCCTGTCTCCCCTCCCGGGGTAACTGTAGCCTCACAGGAAGCCCATTGTCTGGGCCTGAGGAATCTTGTTCTAGGCCGTTTTCTACTTATCAATGACTGGGGGGCCAGGAGGGAAGTAGGAGGGGGAGTAGCGAGGGCTCCACTTCTCTCCAGCTGAAAGTCGGCACTTTGTGTCTCTGCAGAGGTGATATCGGCTCCCCTCGCTGGCATTCTTCAAGGGATCAGAGCCGGCCCTGCAAAGAGACACTCCAGACAGACTGAAGAGGGTAGGGAAGGCAGGGGGGAACATGGGGGAAGGGGACTATTGTGGCATTGGATGAAAAGCATTATTTAATTTCCCAGACTAAGACCAGACAAGGCATGTTTAGCATTTATCACGAGTTATTGTTGAGGGGAGAAGACCCCCTCTTCTCGAAATTCAAACGCTTCCACCATCAAACTGGGACGTTCAAATGAGCTTTGAGGGTGTTCCACCTACTTTTGAGGCAGAGAGGGAGCGAGGAAGCAGCAAAAAGAGAGGAGAGAACCCGTCTGACATCCGAAACGCCATCCATTACGGTGCTATAATTATGGTAAGTGAGGCAGAACCGAATCAATACGGCAATTCATCAATGGCATTCCAAACTATTTCAATCTGGTTTATGTCATCATGCCACTGCCCCACGGCGTCCTTCACTCCGCCAGCACAATATCTCGCCCACACATCAAGGTTCCATCCCGGCCTAATCCACTTTCCCCTGAACGTCCATTATTCTGGACGCTCCCCTTAATTGATCCACTGCCGCAGTAGTCCGAGTGCCAAGACTGGCCATAGGTGAACCCCCCACCCCCCCTTACCAAGATAAAGGGAACAGCGATGGGCACAATGAGAGTATCTTCTCTAGATCCTGCCTATTGTGGTCCACACACACACACACACACACACACACACACACACACACACACACACACACACACACACACACACACACACACACACACACACACACACACACACACACACACACACACACACACACACACACACACACACACACTCCCTCTTATCACCTACCCATGGCTGCCGAGTTCACATGGGGTAGCTCCTAATCCCACTTCATTCCCAGGGTTACTAATCAGCCTGTCACATTTGTGTTTAATGGACCGTTTTCAGACGTTTTATACCATATACCACGGACAAGCTGCCGTATGTCTAGAAATAGTGTTTTGGTATAATTAGTACTGTATGCAAATTGTATCAGTATTTTATTTGTAAGTTACATTGCATTACAATACAATTATGGCATGCTTAATTAGAAAGTTGTATACCGGCAGGTTAAAGGAAATGAGTTTCTGTAGGCTGTGTTAATGCCGTGCTATAGACATATAGGCAATTGAATTAATTGCCAGCAAAGCAGTATAAATACATTTATACTGGAAATGACTGTGTACCTGGCTAGTCTACACACTAAACCCAATCGTAATGTTCTCCTCACAGCAAGACGGATGCCTTTGAGATCTCTGTGATGTTGCTGAATGCTGTATTTAGTGTTATGGCATAAAGTAATTGCTCGTTTGAGTAATTTGAGCATCACAGGCGTGTTGGGGAACAAGAAATGAAGCATGTACGTACATGACTCGGAGCCATTTAACCTAATATGGGCCTTTCAATCAAGACTAATGCTGACGTGACAACCTGCAGCACTATTTCTGTTTCTATCCAACTGGTGACAGTTTTTCATGTAAATATTCTAAAATCGAAATAAAAACAAGAGTCGCATTTTCCCACCAGAGATGTGTTGCCATCAAACTGACCTGTGCCGGATTAAAGCCTGGGCGCGATGATGTAGTGCACAAAACATTTCACAATGGGTTATATTGTGGGTTATACTGCGGGTTATACTGTGGGTTATACTGCGGGTTATACTGTGGGTTATACTGCGGGTTATATTGTGGGTTATACTGTGGGTTATATTGTGGGTTATACTATGGGTTAAATTGTGGGTTCTATTGTGGGTTATACTGCGGGTTCTATTGTGGTTTCTATTGTGGGTTATACTGTGGGTTATATTGTGGGTTTAATTGTGGGTTATATTGTGAATTTGCCCTGTCTGGTCATGGCAGGTGCGCTCTAGCCAATAGCTCGCAGATACAGCCTATATGTGTGTGTGTGTGTGTGTGTGTGTGTGTGTGTGTGTGTGTGTGTGTGTGTGTGTGTGTGTGTGTGTGTGTGTGTGTGTGTGTGTGTGTGTGTGTGTGTGTGTGTGTGTGTGTGTGTGTGTATATATATGTATGTATGTATGTATGTATGTATGTATGTATGTATGTATGTATGTATGTATGTATGTATGTATGTATGTATGTATGTATGTATGTATGTATATATATATATATGTGTGTGTGTGTGTGTGTGTGTGTGTGTGTGTGTGTGTGTGTATAGCCTACATGATGAGAATATTACAGACAAGCCAAGCATCGATCATTATGTCACCGGAGTAAGACTAGATGTTTATTGGAAAGCAGCATCGTGCTCATCACCTTGCACTTTCACCACCCTGTGAAGTTCAGCATAACTTATTTCATCTGTAGCCTAATAAACTGCATGGTTTCCTGAATCATAGTGGGAGGGCCACACAATATACCATTACTACGATATGACGGCGTTTCCGACCTCCATTTCTCGCATTATTAATTTTACAGACACTAACGGATCCCACCTTGCCTAGCGTATTTTGTTTTGTCGCCATTTGGAAAGTTTCCATTGGGCCTGTCTTGACAGAAAAAAAAAATATCCGACATGTACTTTACTCGCATGAAAAGGTTGGATGGAAACCTGGTTTCTGTCAGAAAATAATGTGAATTTTGAACCACTTGATAGCTAGCACACCAATGTGAATGGTACTGTGTGCCAATGAACATAACGGAAGCAACACAAGCTGTAGTTTATTTTATTTGTGGCTTGATGAACAGCTTTATCTAATTGGCCTATTGTTCAAGGGACGTTCGTGTGATGCCGTAGTAAGTTTAAATGCATATCGATTTCGATGTTCTATGTTGGAGAGAGCTGAATGTATCTCGTTGCACAGGAAATGGTACATTTATCAGTTGCCTGGTTTGTTCTGGGGAAGGGTCAGAGTTCTGTAACACAAAAGTGTCTTAAGATTCCTTTTTTGTTCCAAATGAAAACAAAACGCTTGTTTTTCTGTCTCTTTCACCTTTTTGTTTGGGAACATACAGTAAGTCTTTTGTGATCGCACGGTATTTGGTAGCGGAAGTGGTAATTCCGACTGCGTCTTTTGTTGTGGAAATGTGGCATGAAGAATGGCAACTGTTCAAAGGAGGACGAGCACTTTCAAAATGGTTGCCAAAGCTTTTAAGATGGCTGCCAGGGCATTAGGTGTAAAGGGGGTGAGGGGTATATCAATGGTAAACATTAGAGCTAATACCATGACATGTCGGCCATCTTTGTCACTGGAGATTCTGTCCTGGGCTCTGCTGAGTTCTGTGTTTGTGCCTTTTCCTTTTTTTTTTGTAGCTCTTGCTGTCTTTTATCTGAATGTTGTTGAACTTGGCAGCAAACTTCTTGGCAGCGACTGCTTCTATGTCATCCAACAATGGAGGCCGCTAACGTGATTCTCTCAGTATAGCTTTGCCTGGCAGGATGGTTTAACAGCTACGTTGAGGATAAGCATGAGAGAGAGAGAGACACCGACTGAGAGAGGAAAGGAGAATGAAGACAAATACGAGCGAGGGAGACTGACTCGCTTTAAAATGGCGGCCCGACAAGCGATGGCACTCATTCAAAGCCAATGCTTTTCATCTCCGTCAAGTATTTTATTTGTGAGTGAAGCGTATGGGCGACAGTTTTTGTATGTTGGACAATCGATGATAGCACTGTATTTGTGCCATTCTTAAGAGGAAAGGGCTGCCATAAAATGGAGGCAGTCAGATGTTCACAAAATGGAGGCGGTTGGGAGGGGCGAAGAGGAGAGTTTGGGTGCGCCGGTAACAGGCTACTCTGCTGTGACGTTTAAGGAAGGGGGGAGGGCACATAAAAAGAAATCCCCACGTTTTGGCTACCTGGCACAAAAAAAAATGCATTATTGCCACCAGTCGTCGAATTGTTTGTCTTTTTTATGTAGCATTCAGAACCGAACAAAAGCATGTATCTCCTTTTCTCCCTCTCTCTTTCGCTGTCGATTTGGCTGTGAGTACAGGGGTCTGCCAGGGTGGAAACGCCAACCCAGCGCCTTGGTTGGCATAAGCCCTGATCCTTACGCACTGGTGGGCATATGCCAGACAGACGATTGGACTGGCATACTCTCCACTAGTGAGCCTTTTTCTACAGGCTGTTTTCCTCAAGTTTTCTCTCAAATTCCTCCGTTGTAGCAAATCCGTTAGCGAGCATTACTTACGTTCCGATGATCATGCTATGGTCAATAGTGAACAAAAGTCATATTTTGTACTTGTCTGTGCAAAATGCAGTATAGTGTATTGTAGGTTTATTGATATTGCAATATTTGCATTATTTATATATATATATATATATATATATATATATATATATATATATATATATATATATATAGTGCACTCTCAAAGCTCTCAATATATATATACACACACACATTTTCTAAGAAGAAGTATATATATGTGTATTGAAATGCATAGAGTTGGAGAGTCGAGGTACCATAAATGTAAATATTGGTAATTTATGATTTCTCTGAAATTAACTGCAGAAGAAAATGAATGGTGGCTCGGTATTGACTGACAGCCTTTTGAAATCATACCATATATCATATCATTTCATTAAAAGGAAAATAAAAAAGTGTCCGTAAAATCGATAAGGAATATATTGTTTTACAATGCACATTTCATAATAAAGTTAAGTCATTTATATGTGGCATGGTATTTAAATTTCAAATAGGAAATAAAAAACGTTTTATTACAAATTCATCTCAAGGAAGAGGCAGTCGAACTGAAATTGTTTTTATTTTGTAACAATAATATCACAAAACATATCCCCCGATCTGATAATATTTATTGCCATATTCAGTTAGTATTTGTTGCATAGAGCTGTGTTTAATGAGGTGTGTGAGTGTGTGCGTCTGTGCGTGTGTTAGTCAGGCAGGGCCCAGGAGTTTTGGGTGGGTAACTCTGGCTCTAGTGACTGTAGTGGGGGCAGTGTGTAGGCAGGGGGAAGACCCAGCAGGAGTGGCCAGGCTGGGCATGTTGTGTGCAGTGACTGGGGGTTTCCCTTCCCTCCTCGCTGCGGGCCATGTGTGAAAGCCCCACTGTATGCTGGGAAGGAAGGAGAGGATAGCGACTGGGCTGGGTTTGCCGTGGAGCGGTGCAGATCGCCACTCACCCAGTTCTTCAACCCTGGCACCAACCTCCCTCCCCTAGTCTGCTCCAGACAGGAGCTCTAGCCAGAGAGAGAGAGAGAGAGAGAGAGAGAGAGAGGTGGTGGAGAAGTAGGCAGCGCAAAAGTTAGCTGCCAAAGCAGTTCACCCTGTCATTTTTGTGTTTTGCTTTGTGCTGCAGGGAGATGTTCTATTTCCACTGTTTCAAAAAGCGAGAAAGAGGAGAGGGGAGGGGAGGAGAGAAGTCGAGGCTTCCCTTCCCACAAGGCGAGCGCTGGTTTTGTGTCGGTTGTTCCTGCCAGGGTGGCAGTACAGTCGCTCCTCATTCCCATCCCGACGACCCCTGTTCCTGCTTATTTTCCCAGGTCACATGTATTGCCTCATCTGGCCCAGAGTGACTTGTTTGTGTGCAAAGTCGCCCCTTTTGTTTCAAGGAGTAAATTTGATTAGATCACCACGGGGGAGGACGGGGTGGCGTGATCATTCCCCGTCTTGTTCCCCCCTCAGACCCCAACGTCCCTCCTCAATTTCTCTCCATCTTTTTTTTTCTCAGTATGGAGAATGGACATGTTTGGGTGGGAAATTCGGAGCGAGAGACGAGAGTGGGTATGGTCTCGGAGCGAGAGAGAGAGAGAGAGAGATCCCGCTGCTCCCTCTCAACCATGTTTTCCATGACCTCCTCGGTAGGAGAGCAGAGAGGCGGTGACTGACACTTCCTGGTCTCAGACAGCACATCGTTCCCTGCAGTTGTAAAATGGCGGAGGTGGAATGAGGGGGCTCTAACTTGGCACTATGGGCTCGCTGCTGTTTAGGAGACTGGTGTGACGACGCCTTTGACAGGCTCTGAGCACACACACACACACACAGACACACACACACACAGTACCTCGACACTGCAGCTGGAGCCTGTCAGCTGGGCCCTGGGACCACAGTGAAATACAGCTCATAGACACACACACATTCTCTCCCGGCTTTCTTCCTGTGTCACAGAAGGGCAGACCTCCCCAGTACTCACCAAGATTAGATCTCTGGCAAATGACAATCAAACTGACAACACTTTTTTTTGATTCAATACTGTACACCCTCTGACTGACGACAACTCCTGCTGTCCCAGGCTGCTGTCGGGTAGAAAAAGATGACATGAGGAGAAGTTCAAGATGTCTGCGTTCTCCTCCTCTCTTCCCCGTAACACAAGGGCCTGGCCACAAGCAGTGCACTATTTTAGGGGACAGGGTGCCATTTGGGAGACAGACAAGCAAGAGGAGCCTGTGAAATCTCAAGTGTTTGTCGACGTGTTGCTCACGATAGCTACGCTGTTAGAACCTGTCAGGGAGAATGTGTACAGTATTTGAGGGAGAATGTGTACCGTATTTGAGGGAGAATGTGTACAGTATTTGAGGGAGAATGTGTACAATATTTGAGGGAGAATGTGTACCGTATTTGAGGGAGAATGTGTACAGTATTTGAGGGAGAATGTGTACCGTATTTGAGGGAGAATGTGTACAGTATTTGAGGGAGAATGTGTACAGTATTTTCCGCGTCCCAAATGGCACTCTATTCCCAAAGCGGTGCACTACTTTTGTCGAGGGCGCAGAGCCAATTTGACAGTGGAAAGTAGGGCTGTAAAGCAGCCTCTATTGTACCTGTCCTGAGCTTTCTCCAGTTGTTAGTTGTTACCATAGCGAGAGCGAGTGTGTGTGTATTAAGCCAGACAAAGACAGGAAGTGTTTTTGGGCAGGGGGGACTGAACGCTTTTTCCATCACTATGATCACTGGACATCTTGTGGTGGGGGGGGTTGCGATTTAAAGAAAAGAGCATTACACACAGTACATTATTTTTATTTATTTAATTTAACCTTTATTTAACCACATGCCATTAGCTTGTTTGCTCAAAGCGAACGATATCTCTACCTTTTTTTGAGAATGCTTTATTTGTGTCTGCTTCATTATTATCTTATCTTCTCACCCACCAGTCCTCCTAGCATGTAAAACGCACACACACACACACACACACTTGGCTCTCATGCACAGTTGACCCTTCCTCAATCTTTCTATTTCTCCCCATCAGGGCTAAGGGAGGTCACAGAGCACATCAGATCCATGACAGCTTCGACTTTTCTCTCACAGTCCTGCTATTTAGAGAGAGAGGGAGAGAGACGGGGAGAGAGAAGATTAGACACAGAGAGAGAGAGAGAGAGTAAATTGAAAGCGGCCCCAGGGCTGTATGTTTCACCAGACCCCTAGAGAATGCTGGGATTGGACTGCTGTTTTTTATTTTTTTGCCTTGCTGGGAAAAGGCCAAGAACTTGTCTCTCCTCCTCGGCCTCCCCCCTTTCTTTTTCCACCCTCTTCCTAGAAACGACGGCAGAATAACAGCAGAGGAGAGGAGGAAGGAGGGAGTGAGTGAGCAAGGTCCTCTCTCTCTTTCTCCCTCTATCTTCCCTCTCTCTCCCCTTCTTCATTCCACATAGCCCAGCCTACGGGGCCACAGAGTTTGACTTTTCCCACAGTTTTCTTCTGGAGCAGCAGGGAGGTCTAGTGAGCCAGCTAGGAGCTCTCTCTCTCTCTCTCTCTCTCTCTCTCTCTCTCTCTCTCTCTCTCTCTCTCTCTCCTCCTCCTCCTCCAGGCTTCCCTCACTCCCCTTCTCTTTATCTCCTTCACTGCATTGTTCCCTTCTTTCCCCAATGAGCCCAGGGGCCTTTGTAAGCCAGTGTCCAGGAGGGCAGACCCAGAACACTGAAGCACCTATGAGGAGGTGAGCTAGATCGGGTAGATGGAAGTATAGATGAATGTGGAGAGGTAGAGCCGGATCGGGTAGATGGAAGTATAGATGAATGTGGAGAGGTAGAGATGGATCGGGTAGATGGAAGTATAGATGAATGTGGAGAGGTAGAGATGGATCGGGTAGATGGAAGTATAGATAAATGTGGAGAGGTAGAGATGGATCGGGTAGATCTAAGTATAGATGAATGTGGAGA
The DNA here is from genome assembly GCF_023373465.1 of Oncorhynchus keta. Classification (NCBI taxonomy): domain Eukaryota; kingdom Metazoa; phylum Chordata; class Actinopteri; order Salmoniformes; family Salmonidae; genus Oncorhynchus; species Oncorhynchus keta. The sequence continues at coordinate 52,710,261 of NC_068421.1, read as the reverse complement.
GGTAGAGCCGGATCGGGTAGATGGAAGTATAGATGAATGTGGAGAGGTAGAGATGGATCGGGTAGATGGAAGTATAGATGAATGTGGAGAGGTAGAGATGGATCGGGTAGATGGAAGTATAGATGAATGTGGAGAGGTAGAGATGGATCGGGTAGATGGAAGTATAGATGAATGTGGAGAGGTAGAGATGGATCGGGTAGATGGAAGTATAGATGAATGTGGAGAGGTAGAGATGGATCGGGTAGATGGAAGTATAGATGAATGTGGAGAGGTAGAGCCGGATCGGGTAGATGGAAGTATAGATGAATGTGGAGAGGTAGAGATGGATCGGGTAGATGGAAGTATAGATGAATGTGGAGAGGTAGAGATGGATCGGGTAGATGGAAGTATAGATGAATGTGGAGAGGTAGAGATGGATCGGGTATATGGGAGTATAGATGAATGTGGAGATGGGTGAAGAGAGAGGTGGAGATGATAGATGATGACGAAGGAGAGTTGTTGAGGTGAAGACAGGCTGGAATGGAGGCAGACTGGAGAAGAGGCAGCAGAGTGCTTACAGCTTTACCAGGGCTGCAGCAGCAACCGGGATCAAACCGTGAACGACCTGAACCTACACACACCTTCCTTCACTTGTGGAAACGGCAACAAATAGAATAGACATAGGACAACTGGAGACGTTCCCTAATGCCTATGTCCAAACCTTACACACACACACACACACACACACACACACACACACACACACACACACACACACACACACACACACACACACACACACACACACACACACAGTTCACCAGCCCTTGACACACTCAGTAACACACAGTGGAGTGTGTTCTTTAATGGTTTGGGAGGGGCGTTACGGCACAAACATAACTTATTGACGTTCAGGATATTGGATAAGACGATAATTAAAGACGTTATTATGTCTTGTACAGTATTGACAGACCAAACATTAGCCCTTGATGCCTGGGCTATGTTCAATGGGTAAGAGACGTTTTGAAAACCTTTAGAAATGGCAAGGTTCTCCTGGAACTTTTCCAATTGGAAAGCTTCTTTTTTCCCCTCTTTTTTTTTTTTGTTGCCCTACTGAACAACCCGTTTTTGTTTTTTTCCGGGGCCGGTTTTCAGGTCGACGGGAAAACAGAACCCTTTATGCCCTTGTTCTTCTTCCACACTCCTCCAAGGTGGTCAGTGTTTTTATTTCCACACACACGCTCGCGCTCAAACACCCGAGCTGTCTAGATTGAAAGGACAGTCGGGATCTGTAAACACAGCCACTGTAACTTTACACTCGTTTGTCCCCTCTTCCTCAGCCCCCCAAAAAATAACGCGCGCACGCTCGCCAGCGGAACGCAACTCATGTACACACATTCAGTACAATCAAACACACGCTAGCAATCGCACACACGCGCAGGAGTGGGATCGAGGCTGTGCCGTAGATGAGAAGCAGAAGGGTTCTATGTAAACACTGAGCTTATTAAATATGGAGTGACGTAAGGGAGCCTGGATGAAGGTCGAGGTTAGCCAAACACTGGACACAGGGAACGCAGACAGAAACAAACTCACCCGGGCAGGCACTCCCTATATGCTCTCTCCTTTTTCTACTTTGCCCTGGCGCAGGCTAGATATGAGTAGCGCCTGTGTGCTGACACCGTGCACTGAAAGGACCTCAGCGTGCCTTCAGGTTTAACCCTACAGGGACCGATTTCAGAGAAACGATTCAAAATGGCCGCTTACGTTTTGTCACGTACTGTAGCTATTTGAAACTTCCCACGGCTAATCTCCATGTTGATTGGGACCAGTGTTACAGTTGATATAACAAAACCCACATCAAGTGTCCCGGTGGTGGATTGTTCTGGAACGGCTCTCCGGTCATGTACCATTTCATTCCGAGGAAGGGAGGGTGTCAGGGTGATGGAGAGAGGAGGGAGGGATGGAGGACGAGAGGCTTACAGGAATGCCAAATTAAATCCGAAGGTTTTGGCGAATCCGGCCACAATCGTTCAACAAAGCCCGGGCTTGACGCTCAACTCGGCGAGAGGGGTTGGAGAAGAAAAAAAAGCTCGGGAGGGAGACGAGAGGAGACGATACTTGTGAAAACAATAAGCCAATCCCTGTGGCTTCACCTTCCATTGATGGCGGACAGAAAGGGCCGTTTGTATTTCTAAATGAAGTTTCTGCCTCCTCTTTTATTGGCATGCGTGTTCCTGGGCTCAGTGTGCAAAAGGGCCTTTAGAAAGCAGGGTTTTAACACACAATTGGATTACAGCACGAGCACTTGGTGGGAAAGCGGGCCGGCGGGAGGGAGAGGGACCCGGGAGAGGTACAGAGGGTTTGGCGCATGCATAATGAAGTGGCCGCTGGGGCGGGCTGAGCGGGCCAGGCGGTGTTCCCCTCTCAGTCGAGGCTCAGAGTGGGAGAGGGAGAGAAGGTAAGAAAGAGACACTGGAGACTGCGAGCGAACGAGGGGGAGACTGAAGAGAGGGAGAGAACTGTGGGATGGAGGGAGGAAAAAGAGAGGGTACACAGAGGCCGAAGGAGCGAGGGAAAGAGACAAATCTGGGAGAAGACGGGGAGAGCGCAGACAGAAAGAGACTAGAGTGAAGCAGAGAGAGATAGGAGAGGGAGGGACGAGACAGAGGGATGACCTGGGAATGTGTGTGTCTGAGGCAAAGAGCTGCACCAGTAGAGCAGTCAGCACACATGCAGCCGCGAGGACGTCCCCTAACGATCTAATTAGTGTGTCAACTCGTTCACTAATTCAACTACCAGCCATCAAGACATTCCATACACACACACACGCACATTCCCCCAGCTCTCCTCATCTCTCTTCCAGGCCCGAGACACCACTATATACTCCCACTCTAGTAGTAGTATTCCGTACTCTACTGTAATCTGCTCTCTCCCATTGGTCCGTTTAATAGACGAGGGCCTGCTCGTAAAAGTTTACCAGCTCGGTGGTTAAGAGTGTTACTGGTCTAGCCAGGTCGTGTTAAAGACCATACAGAGAACCAACGGTATGTAGCCACAGTTAGACCCTAGGTCTTATTCATTAGGTAGCAAACGGACTGAAACACGGATGGACAACCTGAGAGTGTCCAATCAGAAATGCTTGTTTTCTGTTACAAAACATTTTGCTACGGTGTGCACTAATGAACACGACCCAGGCTTTACTCTCTCTCTCTCTCTCTCTCTCTCTCTCTCTCTCTCTCTCTCTCTCTCTCTCTCTCTCTCTCATGACTCCGTTGTAAAAAAACATCGGTTGCTATGGTGAAAATACAGCCTCACACAGCTCGGACCGTTAATTAGTCGTATGAAAGTTATTGGCCCGCCGTAGAAGGAGCTGTGACACTAATCCTGCAATGTATTAATGCCTCCAGTGAGGGGTGATAAATTCCATGACAGTGCATATTCATAACGGCGTAACCATAATGAACGGTCTCTTATCCAGCCGTTGATCTATGGTGGCTGTAGTGCATCCTCTGTCTGGACTGGAAGGAGGTGCGTAGGGGGGTCTTTTGGCTTTCTTTACTTTCTGTACCCCACCGGTCCCCCCCATCAAGTGCCCACCCCTTCAGGGCTCTTAGACGTAGTAGTGAAGGGTGGGAGGTGGTCAGAGCCCTATACCAGACACGGCCCCTGGCTCTAGTCCTCTCCTCCTTCCCTTCAGACGGAGGGAGAGAAAGATAAAGAGCGACTTGTTAAGGGACTTGTATAGAGGCTGCGTGAATAGGTCTTGTTTGTGTGTGTGTGTGGGGGGGGTTCGTTGTTTGTTGTTTAGTGTGTTTTTTTTGTTGTCTTGTTTTAATCGGCCAGATTTTTGCCCCCCCCTTTCTCCCAGCTCTGAGGGCCCTCAACAGGGGGTAAATGCAGATGTGAGACACAGTCTGGGTCTCACGCCTCATTTGCATATTTAATTAGCGAGGGGGAAAGGCGCGTGAGAGCGCCGGGGTAGACTAGGGTGGAGGGGGGGGCGGGCTGTGGACTGTGTGAAAGTGCCTCCCCCACCCACACCCAGCAGCACCCAGCCACTAGCCTCATGCCCCCGGCGAACCACCCCCACCCCACCCCTCTTTCAACCGCCTCTGTTCGGTTGCTGGGGGGACGTTTTGTTCCGCGGGCCTCCCGATTGCCTTTGTTTTAAGCTGTTGATGCAGACCACAAACGCTGAGCAGAATGCAAACAAGTTCCCTCTAAATTGTTTACTTTGTCTTGCGAGTGGAGGGAAACCACCAGCCAAAAACCTTTCTCCTTTTTTTAAATTTGTTTTAGTATTTCAAGCAACATATTTGACTTTCTGTCCTCCCTTCGCTGTTTTTGCCGCCTTTCGTTGCCCGTCATCCCTCTTGACGTTCCAGTCACGTATGTCCGGAAAGTTTTTTTTTTTTTTTCCCCGCGTCATTGGTTGCCTCGGAAATGGACCTTTTACACTCTCACCCCGACAGATCAAAGTGGTCAATCAGCTTGTCTGGTAACACTTGCCTCTGAAAAATCTTTGTTTTTAGAGATAAACATTTGGTGTAAAACGCACTCAGCCTGATTTCTCTCGCCAGCAACAGAGCAGAAAAACATTTCGGTGGAGGGAGGGGGGGATGAAACTCTATGCCAAAAAACCATGGTCCTGGTTCGATTTTATCTCAGCCTTGTTAAGATAAGTACCTCCTCTTGCAACTATTTCACTACTCTGGCAAACATCTTGTACCTATTTCAGTAGAACACAAGCAAACTAGTTTCAGTGAATCAGCCTTCCAGCCTATGTGTAGCAGCAATACCAGGCACGTCGTCCTATCAGCCCAGCAGGCCTTGAGTCATAGCTCTCTGTCTCTCTGCTTGGCTCTCTTCAGTCCCGACTCCCGGAGTGGAGATGGGTAATATTTCTCCCACTCCCAACAATTTTATCTGCAGCCCGTCGGATCGATACAACCCAGCAGCAGCTAAATCATCCAGAGGTTATGTTCCTCTGCCATTTTTGGCAGCAGTAAAAAAAAAAGGGGAGGCGAAACATAAGGAGCGGACTTCTTCGGCACCAAGAACGGCTCTTTTTACACGTGACTTCCCTCACCGTCGCTGTCACCGCTAACGACGGTGTTAGACGTTCTTGCGCCGGGGCAGAAGAATTGCCCGTAAAATGTATGGGTCTTTATGAGCCATGGATGGAGTTGTTGCGGCAGGCATCGGCTTCTTAGTGTTTCTCCAGCCAGACCAATTTCCATAAGTGAGTGTTTGCCAACAGTGTGACATCCTCGCACTGGGCTTTCTCTCCAGAAGCCTTATTCCCCCTTTCCTTTCCCCAACCACAAATTCCTCAACTCCTTCCCCACCTCTGACCGACACCACATCGGAAAACATGTCAGTCTAAAAAGCCCCAGAAAAACACTCCGACACCCCACGCCACCACACCTTTCCACACAACACCCACAGACAGCGTAGTGCACTGTCAGGACAGTGAAGACGCTGACACAGGCTGGACAGCACAGTAGAGTACGATGAGACGAAGGCAGAGTCAATGTCATCGAGGAGGAGGGGCATCGACCCACCGCACTAGACCAGACGAGCCAGTAGTCTACAGTAGCTTTAGCCCATGGCCTGTCAGTCAGTCAGTCTGTCTATAGCTACGGTTGCAGTCTCCTACAGTGTGGCTCAGGCTGTGCCAGTGTGCAGTCGATGCGTAGGCCGGGGGGGGGGACAGACACCCGCATCGATCGCAGAGCTTGAGACATGGGGGCTAGGGTTTCACCTGAGCACACTCATTCACACACACACACACTCACACAGAACACACCCGGCGGGTTGGGTTAACCCTCTGACTGTAGGCAATCCCCCGACCGCACTCACATGCACAGTACTATGGTGACAAAATGCATTGAGTATTGCGACCGAAGAATCTTACCCTATCCGCGTCTTTTCATGGACTCTGCGTGTTTCGCAGTCTTGTCTTACCTTGTGTATATCCATGGCATCTTCTTGTCGACGAAAAATGTACCATCTTGGCTTTCATGAAAGTTACGTAGTGAGACCCTTTGCTCCAGTCCCTTACAGTATCTCTCTCTCTCTCTTCTCTCTCTCTCTAGATGGCCAGTCAGACAGTCCCAACCAGCAGAGTGAGTCTGACATCAAGGACCAGCCTGAGAACGGTAAGAGTCTAATGACAACGTTGTACTCTACTATAGAACTACTGGAGAACTGTAGTACTACTGGAGTATACTAGTACTATCATAGCACATTTGATTTATGAAGTGCTTTTTCTGCAATCGTGCTACTAAAATGACCAGTACACAGATGTGTGTGTGTGTGTGTGTGTGTGTGTGTGTGTGTGTGTGTGTGTGTGTGTGTGTGTGTGTGTGTGTGTGTGTGTGTGTGTGTGTGTGTGTGTGTGTGTGTGTGTGTGTGTGTGTGTGTGTGTGTTCACCTGTCTTCATTCCTACTCCTGCCCGTCTGTAAAATTACACCCCCAACCAGTGCCTGCCGAGCCAATGCTTTGAAAATACTTCCCTCCTTGGAGTGATCACTGATCTCAACACGACTGGATTGCGCAAAGCCGTGTGGCATGTAGAGTCCTTGCTTTGACCTACGGTATCCAATCACGTCAGAGCAGTGTTCACTTGAAGGGAGGAAGGAAGTCTTACTATTTTTTTTATTGACAAAACAATGACAAAGGTGCAATCGGGTAATGGGACATTTTTCTTATTTTAAGTCTCAAATGGGAAGGACCATTCCACATAAGTCCACTTCTATTCACATTCACTTAACCTTCCTGTACGATTTTAAACTACAGTACTTTCTGCCAGTTGGATTTTTTAAATTATCCGTGCCAAAAATTGTCTGGACGCTGTCGGGGAGAAAGAGTTGATTTATTTTTCAACCCCCCCCCGCGCCGAAACCACACAGACACACACACACGGACATGTCTTTTGCCTTCGCTAAGCAGTGTGGTTGTGGCCCAGCCAGGCCTCTTCTCCTGGGCTGCTCGGTGCTGGCGATTTACAACACGCTCACCCCCCGTGTGAACATCTAGCACCTAAAAGCCAAAGGGGAGACGGGAGGCCATTACCTAGCCATGAGGAGAGTGTGAGTGTGTGTTTGGGGAGGGGGGGGAGGGGGGGGTCGACCATCTCTCTCATAAGTGTCTAGTGTTGTTTTTATAACATGACCATATCTTAAGATTGTCCCTGCCAACACCCCGTTGCCTTATAACAAATGTCTTTCCCACTCCCCAGATAGCTGGGAGTGGTACTTAGTATAGGGAGAGGGACCTATTTGCGCGTGACACCGCCCCACCCTGTGTTTGTGTTTGGGACTTTTTATAGCAATTAACACAGACAGACAGATGAGGAGCTTGTTTATTCCCCCACCCCCCTTCCCTCTCTCCTCCTCTCCCCCCTCCCTCTCACCTCCCCTCCTCCTCTCACCCCCTGGCCCATATGTAGCTGATGTCATCCGCTCATCTGCTCTCTCTCTCTCTCTGTCTCTCTCTCTCTCTCTCTCTCTCTCTCGCTCTCTCTCTCTCTCCCTCTCTCTTTTTTCCCTCCCCTGTGGATGAACTGAAGGTCGCTCCATCTTGCATGTGCCTCTCTTGTGGATATCCAACATCACCTCCCATAATGCCTATGTGATATTTTAGTTTTATTTATTTGATTTAATGTTTTCTTTTTTTGGGAGGGAGCCAAAGTCCATCTGCTGGCTGGCTGTAGCGCCGGGTCGAGATGAGTTGTGCATGTGTGGGTACTCAGCAGAGGGAATAATCCCTCCCTCCCTCCCACACACACACACACACACACACACGCACGCACGCACGCACGCACGCACGCACGCACGCACGCACGCACGCACGCACACACACACACACACACACACACACACACACACACACACACACACACACACACACACACACACACACACACACACACACACACACACACACACACACACACACACACTTCCTAAAAGTCACCTCAGCCTAACAGACAGGTCATCTCAACCGCTCAATCATGTACCAGTTAATCGTTGATGTCTCAACCTAACCTACAGCTCACACTGTCTCAACCTAACAAACAGCTCACACTATGTCTCAACCTAACATACAGCTCACACTATGTCTCAACCTAACATACAGCTCACACTATGTCTCAACCTAACATACAGCTCAAACTAGGTCTCAACCTAACAAACAGCTCACACTGTCTCAACCTAACCTACAGCTCACACTGTCTCAACCTAACCTACAGCTCACACTATGTCTCAACCTAACCTACAGCTCACACTGTCTCAACCTAACCTACAGCTCACACTATGTCTCAACGTAACATACAGCTCACACTATGTCTCAACCTAACCTACAGCTCACACTATGTCTCATCCTAACCTACAACTCACACTGTCTCAACCTAACCTACAGCTCACACTGTCTCAACCTAACCTACAGCTCACACTGTCTCAACCTAACCTACAGCTCACACTATGTCTCAACCTAACCTACAGCTCACACTGTCTCAACCTAACCTACAGCTCACACTATGTCTCAACCTAACATACAGCTCACACTGTCTCAACCTAACCTACAGCTCACACTATGTCTCAACCTAACATACAGCTCACACTATGTCTCAACCTAACCTACAGCTCACACTATGTCTCAACCTAACATACAGCTCACACTGTCTCAACCTAACCTACAGCTCACACTATGTCTCAACGTAACATACAGCTCACACTATGTCTCAACCTAACCTACAGCTCACACTATGTCTCAACCTAACCTACAGCTCACACTGTCTCAACCTAACCTACAGCTCACACTATGTCTCAACCTAACCTACAGCTCACACTGTGTCTCAACCTAACCTACAGATCACACTATGACTCAACCTAACCTACAGCTCACACTGTCTCAACCTAACCTACAGCTCACACTGTCTCAACCTAACCTACAGCTCACACTATGTCTCAACCTAACCTACAGCTCACATTGTCTCAACCTAACCTACAGCTCACACTATGTCTCAACCTAACATACAGCTCACACTGTCTCAACCTAACATAAAGCTCACACTGTCTCAACCTAACCTACAGTTCACACACTGTCTCAACCTAACATACAGCTCACACTGTCTCAACCTAACCTACAGCTCACACTGTCTCAACCTAACCTACAGCTCACACTATGTCTCAACCTAACCTACAGCTCACACTGTCTCAACCTAACCTACAGCTCACACTGTCTCAACCTAACCTACAGCTCACACTGTCTCAACCTAACCTACAGCTCACACTGTCTCAACCTAATATACAGCTCACACTGTCTCAACCTAACATACAGCTCACACTATGTCTCAACCTAACATACAGCTCACACTGTCTCAACCTAACATACAGCTCACACTGACTCAACCTAACCTACAGCTCCCACTGTCTCAACCTAACCTACAGCTCACACTGTCTCAACCTAACCTACAGCTCACACTATGTCTCAACCTAACATACAGCTCACACTATGTCTCAACCTAACATACAGCTCACGCTGTCTCAACCTAACATACAGCTCACACTATGTCTCAACCTAACCTACAGCTCACACTGTCTCAACCTAACATAACAGCTCACACACTGTCTCAACCTAACCTACAGCTCACACTGTCTCAACCTAACCTACAGCTCACACTATGTCTCAACCTAACATACAGCTCACACTGTCTCAACCTAACCTACAGCTCACACTGTCTCAACCTAATATACAGCTCACACTGTCTCAACCTAACCTACAGCTCACACTGTCTCAACCTAACATACAGCTCACACTATGACTCAACCTAACATACAGCTCACACACTGTCTCAACCTAACATACAGCTCACACTGTCTCAACCTAACCTACAGCTCACACTGTCTCAACCTAACATACAGCTCACGCTGTCTCAACCTAACGTGTCACACTATGTCTCAACCTAACCTACAGCTCACCCTTTCTCAACCTAACATACAGCTCACACTATGACTCAACCTAACATACAGCTCACACACTGTCTCAACCTAACCTACAGCTCACACTGTCTCAACCTAACCTACAGCTCACACTATGTCTCAACCTAACCTACAGCTCACACTGTCTCAACCTAACCTACAGCTCACACTATGTCTCAACCTAACATACAGCTCACACTGTCTCAACCTAACATACAGCTCACACTATGACTCAACCTAACATACAGCTCACACTATGTCTCAACCTAACCTACAGCTCACACTATGTCTCAACCTAACATACAGCTCACACACTGTCTCAACCTAACATACAGCTCACACTGTCTCAACCTAACCTACAGCTCACACTGTCTCAACCTAACATACAGCTCACACTATGTCTCAACCTAACATACAGCTCACACTATGTCTCAACCTAACCTACAGCTCACACTATGTCTCAGCCTAACCTACAGCTCACTGTCTCAACCTAACCTACAGCTCACTCTATGTCTCAACCTAACCTACAGCTCACACTATGTCCCAACCTAACCTACAGCTCACACTGTCTCAACCTAACCTACAGCTCACACTGTCTCAACCTAACCTACAGCTCACTCTATGTCTCAACCTAACCTACAGCTCACACTATGTCTCAACCTAACCTACAGCTCACACTGTCTCAACCTAACCTACAGCTCACACTATGTCTCAACCTAACCTACAGCTCACACTATGTCTCAACCTAACCTACAGCTCACACTGTCTCAACCTAACATACAGCTCACACTATGTCTCAACCTAACCTACAGCTCACACTATGTCTCAACCTAACATACAGCTCACACTGTCTCAACCTAACCTACAGCTCACACTATGTCTCAGCGTAACATACAGCTCACACTATGTCTCAGCGTAACATACAGCTCACACTATGTCTCAACCTAACCTACAGCTCACACTATGTCTCAACCTAACCTACAGCTCACACTGTCTCAACCTAACCTACAGCTCACACTATGTCTCAACCTAACCTACAGCTCACACTATGTCTCAACCTCACGTACAGCTCACACTATGTCTCAACCTAACCTACAGCTCACACTGTCACAACCTAACATACAGCTCACACTATGACTCAACCTAACCTACAGCTCACACTGTCTCAACCTAATATACAGCTCACACTGTCTCAACCTAACCTACAGCTCACACTGTCTCAACCTAACCTACAGCTCACACTATGTCTCAACCTAACCTACAGCTCACATTGTCTCAACCTAACCTACAGCTCACACTATGTCTCAACCTAACATACAGCTCACACTGTCTCAACCTAACATAAAGCTCACACTGTCTCAACCTAACCTACAGTTCACACACTGTCTCAACCTAACATACAGCTCACACTGTCTCAACCTAACCTACAGCTCACACTGTCTCAACCTAACCTACAGCTCACACTATGTCTCAACCTAACATACAGCTCACACACTGTCTCAACCTAACATACAGCTCACACTGTCTCAACCTAACATACAGCTCACACTATGTCTCAACCTAACATACAGCTCACACTATGTCTCAACCTAACCTACAGCTCACACTATGTCTCAACCTAACCTACAGCTCACACTGTCTCAACCTAACCTACAGCTCACTCTATGTCTCAACCTAACCTACAGCTCACACTATGTCTCAAACTAACCTACAGCTCACACTGTCTCAACCTAACCTACAGCTCACACTGTCTCAACCTAACCTACAGCTCACTCTATGTCTCAACCTAACCTACAGCTCACACTATGTCTCAACCTAACCTACAGCTCACACTGTCTCAACCTAACCTACAGCTCACACTATGTCTCAACCTAACCTACAGCTCACACTGTCTCAACCTAACCTACAGCTCACACTATGTCTCAACCTAACATACAGCTCACACTATGTCTCAACCTAACCTACAGCTCACTATGTCTCAACCTCACGTACAGCTCACACTATGTCTCAACCTAACCTACAGCTCACACTGTCACAACCTAACATACAGCTCACACTGACTCAACCTAACCTACAGCTCACACTATGTCTCAACCTAATATACAGCTCACACTGTCTCAACCTAACCTACAGCTCACACTGTCTCAACCTAACCTACAGCTCACACTATGTCTCAACCTAACCTACAGCTCACATTGTCTCAACCTAACCTACAGCTCACACTATGTCTCAGCCTAACATACAGCTCACACTGTCTCAACCTAACATAAAGCTCACACTGTCTCAACCTAACCTACAGTTCACACACTGTCTCAACCTAACATACAGCTCACACTGTCTCAACCTAACCTACAGCTCACACTGTCTCAACCTAACCTACAGCTCACACTATGTCTCAACCTAACATACAGCTCACACTGTCTCAACCTAACCTACAGCTCACACTGTCTCAACCTAACATACAGCTCACACTATGTCTCAACCTAACATACAGCTCACACTATGTCTCAACCTAACCTACAGCTCACACTATGTCTCAACCTAACCTACAGCTCACACTGTCTCAACCTAACCTACAGCTCACTCTATGTCTCAACCTAACCTACAGCTCACACTATGTCTCAACCTAACCTACAGCTCACACTGTCTCAACCTAACCTACAGCTCACACTGTCTCAACCTAACCTACAGCTCACACTATGTCTCAACCTAACCTACAGCTCACACTATGTCTCAACCTAACATACAGCTCACACTGTCTCAACCTAACAACAGCTCACACACTGTCTCAACCTAACATACAGCTCACACTGTCTCAACCTAACCTACAGCTCACACTATGTCTCAACCTAACATACAGCTCACACTATGTCTCAACCTAACCTACAGCTCACACTATGTCTCAACCTAACATACAGCTCACACTGTCTCAACCTAACCTACAGCTCACACTATGTCTCAGCGTAACATACAGCTCACACTATGTCTCAGCGTAACATACAGCTCACACTATGTCTCAACCTAACCTACAGCTCACACTATGTCTCAACCTAACCTACAGCTCACACTGTCTCAACCTAACCTACAGCTCACACTGTCTCAACCTAACCTACAGCTCACACTATGTCTCAACCTCACGTACAGCTCACACTATGTCTCAACCTAACCTACAGCTCACACTGTCTCAACCTAACCTACAGCTCACACTATGACTCAACCTAACCTACAGCTCACACTATGTCTCAACCTAATATACAGCTCACACTGTCTCAACCTAACCTACAGCTCACACTGTCTCAACCTAACCTACAGCTCACACTATGTCTCAACCTAACCTACAGCTCACATTGTCTCAACCTAACCTACAGCTCACACTATGTCTCAACCTAACATACAGCTCACACTGTCTCAACCTAACATAAAGCTCACACTGTCTCAACCTAACCTACAGTTCACACACTGTCTCAACCTAACATACAGCTCACACTGTCTCAACCTAACCTACAGCTCACACTGTCTCAACCTAACCTACAGCTCACACTATGTCTCAACCTAACCTACAGCTCACACTGTCTCAACCTAACCTACAGCTCACACTGTCTCAACCTAACCTACAGCTCACACTGTCTCAACCTAACCTACAGCTCACACTGTCTCAACCTAATATACAGCTCACACTGTCTCAACCTAACATACAGCTCACACTATGTCTCAACCTAACATACAGCTCACACTATGTCTCAACCTAACCTACAGCTCACACTATGTCTCAACCTAACCTACAGCTCACACTGTCTCAACCTAACCTACAGCTCACACTATGTCTCAACCTAATATACAGCTCACACTGTCTCAACCTAACATACAGCTCACACTATGTCTCAACCTAACATACAGCTCACACTATGTCTCAACCTAACCTACAGCTCACACTGTCTCAACCTAACCTACAGCTCACACTATGTCTCAACCTAACATACAGCTCACACTGTCTCAACCTAACAACAGCTCACACATGTCTCAACCTAACATACAGCTCACACACTGTCTCAGCCTAACATACAGCTCACACTGTCTCAACCTAACCTACAGCTCACACTATGTCTCAACCTAACATACAGCTCACACTATGTCTCAACCTAACCTACAGCTCACACTATGTCTCAACCTAACATACAGCTCACACTGTCTCAACCTAACCTACAGCTCACACTATGTCTCAACCTAACCTACAGCTCACACTATGTCTCAACCTAACCTACAGCTCACACTGTCTCAACCTAACCTACAGCTCACACTATGTCTCAACCTAACCTACAGCTCACACTATGTCTCAACCTCACGTACAGCTCACACTATGTCTCAACCTAACCTACAGCTCACACTGTCACAACCTAACATACAGCTCACACTATGACTCAACCTAACCTACAGCTCACACTGTCTCAACCTAACCTACAGCTCACACTGTCTCAACCTAACCTACAGCTCACACTATGTCTCAACCTAACCTACAGCTCACATTGTCTCAACCTAACCTACAGCTCACACTATGTCTCAACCTAATATACAGCTCACACTGTCTCAACCTAACATAAAGCTCACACTGTCTCAACCTAACCTACAGTTCACACACTGTCTCAACCTAACATACAGCTCACACTGTCTCAACCTAACCTACAGCTCACACTATGTCTCAACCTAACCTACAGCTCACACTATGTCTCAACCTAACCTACAGCTCACACTGTCTCAACCTAACCTACAGCTCACACTATGTCTCAACCTAACATACAGCTCACACTGTCTCAACCTAACCTACAGCTCACACTGTCTCAACCTAATATACAGCTCACACTGTCTCAACCTAACATACAGCTCACACTATGTCTCAACCTAACATACAGCTCACACTATGTCTCAACCTAACCTACAGCTCACACTATGTCTCAACCTAACCTACAGCTCACACTGTCTCAACCTAACCTACAGCTCACACTGTCTCAACCTAATATACAGCTCACACTGTCTCAACCTAACATACAGCTCACACTATGTCTCAACCTAACATACAGCTCACACTATGTCTCAACCTAACCTACAGCTCACACTGTCTCAACCTAACCTACAGCTCACACTATGTCTCAACCTAACATACAGCTCACACTGTCTCAACCTAACATACAGCTCACACACTGTCTCAACCTAACATACAGCTCACACTGTCTCAACCTAACCTACAGCTCACACTATGTCTCAACCTAACATACAGCTCAAACTATGTCTCAACCTAACATACAGCTCACACTGTCTCAACCTAACATACAGCTCACACTGTCTCAACCTAACATACAGCTCACATACTGTCTCAACCTAACATACAGCTCACACACTGTCTCAACCTAACCTACAGCTCACACTAGGTCTCAACCTAACATACAGCTCACACTATGTCTCAACCTAACATACAGCTCACACTGTCTCAACCTAACATACAGCTCACACTATGTCTCAACCTAATCTACAGCTCACACTGTCTCAACCTAACCTACAGCTCACACTGTCTCAACCTAACCTACAGCTCACACTATGTCTCAGCCTAACCTACAGCTCACACTGTCTCAACCTAACCTACAGCTCACACTGTCTCAACCTAACCTACAGCTCACACTATGTCTCAACCTAACCTACAGCTCACATTGTCTCAACCTAACCTACAGCTCACACTATGTCTCAACCTAATATACAGCTCACACTGTCTCAACCTAACATACAGCTCACACTATGTCTCAACCTAACATACAGCTCACACTATGTCTCAACCTAACCTACAGCTCACACTATGTCTCAACCTAACCTACAGCTCACACTATGTCTCAACCTAACATACAGCTCACACTATGTCTCAACCTAACATACAGCTCACACTATGTCTCAACCTAACATACAGCTCACACTGTCTCAACCTAACATACAGCTCACACACTGTCTCAACGTAACCTACAGCTCACACTGTCTCAACCTAACCTACAGCTCACTATGTCTCAACCTAACATACAGCTCACACTATGTCTCAACCTAACATACAGCTCACGCTGTCTCAACCTAACATACAGCTCACACTATGTCTCAACCCTAACCTACAGCTCACACTGTCTCAACCTAACATAACAGCTCACACACTGTCTCAACCTAACCTACAGCTCACACTGTCTCAACCTAACCTACAGCTCACACTATGTCTCAACCTAACCTACAGCTCACACTGTCTCAACCTAACATAACAGCTCACACACTGTCTCAACCTAACCTACAGCTCACACTGTCTCAACCTAACCTACAGCTCACACTATGTCTCAACCTAACCTACAGCTCACACTATGTCTCAACCTAACCTACAGCTCACACTATGTCTCAACCTAACATACAGCTCACACTATGTCTCAACCTAACCTACAGCTCACACTGTCTCAACCTAACCTACAGCTCACACTGTCTCAACCTAACATACAGCTCACACTATGTCTCAACCTAACATACAGCTCACACTGTCTCAACCTAACATACAGCTCCTAACCTACAGCTCACACTGTCTCAACCTAACCTACAGCTCACACTGTCTCAACCTAACCTACAGCTCACACTATGTCTCAACCTAACCTACAGCTCACACTATGTCTCAACCTAACCTACAGCTCACACTGTCTCAACCTAACCTACAGCTCACACTGTCTCAACCTAACCTACAGCTCACACTATGTCTCAACCTAACCTACAGCTCACACTGTCTCAACCTAACCTACAGCTCACACTATGTCTCAACCTAACCTACAGCTCACACTCTCAACCTAACCTACAGCTCACACTGTCTCAACCTAACCTACAGCTCACACTGTCTCAACCTAACCTACAGCTCACACTGTCTCAACCTAACCTACAGCTCACACTGTCTCAACCTAACATACAGCTCACACTATGTCTCAACCTAACCTACAGCTCACACTATGTCTCAACCTAACCTACAGCTCACACTGTCTCAACCTAACATACAGCTCACACTATGTCTCAACCTAACCTACAGCTCACACTGTCTCAACCTAACCTACAGCTCACACTGTCTCAACCTAACCTACAGCTCACACTGTCTCAACCTAACCTACAGCTCACATTGTCTCAACCTAACCTACAGCTCACACTATGTCTCAACCTAACCTACAGCTCACACTGTCTCAACCTAACCTACAGCTCACACTGTCTCAACCTAACCTACAGCTCACTGTCTCAACCTAACCTACAGCTCACACTGTCTCAACCTAATATACAGCTCACACTGTCTCAACCTAACCTACAGCTCACACTATGTCTCAACCTAACCTACAGCTCACACTATGTCTCAACCTAACATACAGCTCACACTATGTCTCAACCTAACATACAGCTCACACTGTCTCAACCTAACATACAGCTCACACTATGTCTCAACCTAACATACAGCTCACACTATGTCTCAACCTAACCTACAGCTCACACTATGTCTCAACCTAACCTACAGCTCACTATGTCTCAACCTAACATACAGCTCACACTATGTCTCAACCTAACATACAGCTCACACTATGTCTCAACCTAACATACAGCTCACGCTGTCTCAACCTAACATACAGCTCACACTATGTCTCAACCTAACCTACAGCTCACACTGTCTCAACCTAACATAACAGCTCACACACTGTCTCAACCTAACCTACAGCTCACACTGTCTCAACCTAACCTACAGCTCACACTATGTCTCAACCTAACCTACAGCTCACACTATGTCTCAACCTAACCTACAGCTCACACTATGTCTCAACCTAACATACAGCTCACACACTGTCTCAACCTAACCTACAGCTCACACTATGTCTCAACGTAACATACAGCTCACACTATGTCTCAACCTAACCTACAGCTCACACTATGTCTCAACCTAACCTACAGCTGACACTGTCTCAACCTAACCTACAGCTCACACTATGTCTCAACCTAACCTACAGCTCACACTATGTCTCAACCTAACCTACAGCTCACACTGTCTCAACCTAACCTACAGCTCACACTATGTCTCAACCTAACCTACAGCTCACACTGTCTCAACCTAACCTACAGCTCACACTATGTCTCAACCTAACATACAGCTCACACTGTCTCAACCTAACATACAGCTCACACTATGTCTCAACCTAACATACAGCTCACACTGTCTCAACCTAACCTACAGCTCACACTGTCTCAACCTAACATACAGCTCACACTGTCTCAACCTAACCTACAGCTCACTATGTCTCAACGTAACATACAGCTCACACTATGTCTCAACCTAACCTACAGCTCACTATGTCTCAACCTAACCTACAGCTCACACTGTCTCAACCTAACCTACAGCTCACTATGTCTCAACGTAACCTACAGCTCACACTATGTCTCAACCTAACCTACAGCTCACACTATGTCTCAACCTAACCTACAGCTCACACTGTCTCAACCTAACATACAGCTCACACTATGACTCAACCTAACCTACAGCTCACACTGTCTCAACCTAACCTACAGCTCACACTGTCTCAACCTAACCTACAGCTCACACTATGTCTCAACCTAACCTACAGCTCACATTGTCTCAACCTAACCTACAGCTCACACTATGTCTCAACCTAACCTACAGCTCACACTGTCTCAACCTAACCTACAGCTCACACTGTCTCAACCTAACCTACAGCTCACACTGTCTCAACCTAACCTACAGCTCACACTGTCTCAACCTAATATACAGCTCACACTGTCTCAACCTAACATACAGCTCACTATGTCTCAACCTAACCTACAGCTCACACTATGTCTCAACCTAACCTACAGCTCACACTGTCTCAACCTAACCTACAGCTCACACTATGTCTCAACCTAATATACAGCTCACACTGTCTCAACCTAACATACAGCTCACACTATGTCTCAACCTAACCTACAGCTCACACTATGTCTCAACCTAACCTACAGCTCACACTATGTCTCAACCTAATATACAGCTCACACTGTCTCAACCTAACATACAGCTCACACTATGTCTCAACCTAACATACAGCTCACACTATGTCTCAACCTAACCTACAGCTCACACTATGTCTCAACCTAACCTACAGCTCACACTATGTCTCAACCTAACATACAGCTCACACTATGTCTCAACCTAACATACAGCTCACACTATGTCTCAACCTAACATACAGCTCACACTGTCTCAACCTAACATACAGCTCACACTATGTCTCAACCTAACATACAGCTCACACTATGTCTCAACCTAACCTACAGCTCACACTATGTCTCAACCTAACCTACAGCTCACACTATGTCTCAACCTAACATACAGCTCACACTATGTCTCAACCTAACATACAGCTCACACTATGTCTCAACCTAACATACAGCTCACGCTGTCTCAACCTAACATACAGCTCACACTATGTCTCAACCTAACCTACAGCTCACACTGTCTCAACCTAACATAACAGCTCACACACTGTCTCAACCTAACCTACAGCTCACACTGTCTCAACCTAACCTACAGCTCACACTATGTCTCAACCTAACCTACAGCTCACACTATGTCTCAACCTAACATACAGCTCACACTATGTCTCAACCTAACCTACAGCTCACACTATGTCTCACCTAACATACAGCTCACGCTGTCTCAACCTAACATACAGCTCACACTATGTCTCAACCTAACCTACAGCTCACACTGTCTCAACCTAACATAACAGCTCACACACTGTCTCAACCTAACCTACAGCTCACACTGTCTCAACCTAACCTACAGCTCACACTGTCTCAACCTAATATACAGCTCACACTGTCTCAACCTAACATACAGCTCACACTATGTCTCAACCTAACCTACAGCTCACACTATGTCTCAACCTAACCTACAGCTCACACTGTCTCAACCTAACCTACAGCTCACACTATGTCTCAACCTAACCTACAGCTCACACTGTCTCAACCTAACATACAGCTCACACTATGTCTCAACCTAACCTACAGCTCACACTATGTCTCAACCTAACCTACAGCTCACACTATGTCTCAGCCTAATATACAGCTCACTGTGTCTCAACCTAACATACAGCTCACACTGTCTCAACCTAACATACAGCTCACACTATGTCTCAACCTAACCTACAGCTCACACTATGTCTCAACCTAACCTACAGCTCACACTGTCTCAACCTAACATACAGCTCACACTATGTCTCAACCTAACATACAGCTCACACTATGTCTCAACCTAACAGCTCACACTGTCTCAACCTAACCTACAGCTCACACTATGTCTCAACCTAACATACAGCTCACTATGTCTCAACCTAACCTACAGCTCACACTATGTCTCAACCTAACATACAGCTCACGCTGTCTCAACCTAACATACAGCTCACACTATGTCTCAACCCTAACCTACAGCTCACACTGTCTCAACCTAACATAACAGCTCACACTGTCTCAACCTAACCTACAGCTCACACTGTCTCAACCTAACCTACAGCTCACACTGTCTCAACCTAATATACAGCTCACACTGTCTCAACCTAACATACAGCTCACACTATGTCTCAACCTAACCTACAGCTCACACTGTCTCAACCTAACCTACAGCTCACACTATGTCTCAACCTAATATACAGCTCACACTGTCTCAACCTAACATACAGCTCACACTATGTCTCAACCTAACCTACAGCTCACACTATGTCTCAACCTAACCTACAGCTCACACTATGTCTCAACCTAATATACAGCTCACACTGTCTCAACCTAACATACAGCTCACACTATGTCTCAACCTAACATACAGCTCACACTATGTCTCAACCTAACCTACAGCTCACACTATGTCTCAACCTAACCTACAGCTCACACTATGTCTCAACCTAACATACAGCTCACACTATGTCTCAACCTAACATACAGCTCACACTATGTCTCAACCTAACATACAGCTCACACTGTCTCAACCTAACATACAGCTCACACTATGTCTCAACCTAACATACAGCTCACACTATGTCTCAACCTAACCTACAGCTCACACTATGTCTCAACCTAACCTACAGCTCACACTATGTCTCAGCCTCACAGCTCACTGTCTCAACCTAACATACAGCTCACACTGTCTCAACCTAACATACAGCTCACACTATGTCTCAACCTAACCTACAGCTCACACTATGTCTCAACCTAACCTACAGCTCACACTGTCTCAACCTAACCTACAGCTCACACTATGTCTCAACCTAATATACAGCTCACACTGTCTCAACCTAACCTACAGCTCACACTATGTCTCAACCTAACATACAGCTCACGCTGTCTCAACCTAACCTACAGCTCACACTATGTCTCAACCTAACCTACAGCTCACACTGTCTCAACCTAACCTACAGCTCACACTATGTCTCAACCTAACATACAGCTCACACTGTCTCAACCTAACCTACAGCTCACACTATGTCTCAACCTAACATAACTCATACAGCTCAACACATACAGCTCACACTGTCTCAACCTAACCTACAGCTCACACTATGTCTCAACCTAACATACAGCTCACACTATGTCTCAACCTAACATACAGCTCACGCTGTCTCAACCTAACCTACAGCTCACACTATGTCTCAACCTAACCTACAGCTCACACTGTCTCAACCTAACCTACAGCTCACACTATGTCTCAACCTAACATACAGCTCACACTGTCTCAACCTAACCTACAGCTCACACTATGTCTCAACCTAACATACAGCTCACACTGTCTCAACCTAACATACAGTTCACACTAAGTCTCAACCTAACCTACAGCTCACACTGTCTCAACCTAACATACAGCTCACACTATGACTCAACCTAACCTACAGCTCACACTGTCTCAACCTAACCTACAGCTCACACTGTCTCAACCTAACCTACAGCTCACACTATGTCTCAACCTAACCTACAGCTCACATTGTCTCAACCTAACCTACAGCTCACACTATGTCTCAACCTAACATACAGCTCACACTGTCTCAACCTAACATACAGCTCACACTATGTCTCAACCTAACCTACAGCTCACACTATGTCTCAACCTAACCTACAGCTCACATTGTCTCAACCTAACATACAGCTCACACTGTCTCAACCTAACCTACAGCTCACACTATGTCTCAACCTAACCTACAGCTCACACTGTCTCAACCTAACCTACAGCTCACACTATGTCTCAACCTAACATGCAGCTCACACTATGTCTCAACCTAACCTACAGCTCACACTGTCTCAACCTAACCTACAGCTCACACTATGTCTCAACCTAACATACAGCTCACACTGTCTCAACCTAACATAAAGCTCACACTGTCTCAACCTAACCTACAGCTCACACTGTCTCAACCCAACCTACAGCTCACACTATGTCTCAACCTAACCTACAGCTCACACTGTCTCAACCTAACCTACAGCTCACACTGTCTCAACCTAACATACAGCTCACACTGTCTCAACCTAACCTACAGCTCACACTGTCTCAACCTAACCTACAGCTCACACTATGTCTCAACCTAACATACAACTCACACTATGTCTCAACCTAACCTACAGCTCACACTGTCTCAACCTAACCTACAGCTCACACTATGTCTCAACCTAACATACAGCTCACACTATGTCTCAACCTAACATACAGCTCACACACTGTCTCAACCTAACATACAGCTCACACTATGTCTCAACCTAACCTACAGCTCACACTGTCTCAACCTAACCTACAGCTCACACTATGTCTCAACCTAACATACAGCTCACACTATGTCTCAACCTAACCTACAGCTCACACTATGTCTCAACCTAACCTACAGCTCACACTATGTCTCAACCTAACCTACAGCTCACACTATGTCTCAACCTAACCTACAGCTCACACTGTCTCAACCTAACATAAAGCTCACACTGTCTCAACCTAACCTACAGTTCACACACTGTCTCAACCTAACATACAGCTCACACTGTCTCAACCTAACCTACAGCTCACACTGTCTCAACCTAACCTACAGCTCACTATGTCTCAACCTAACCTACAGCTCACACTGTCTCAACCTAACCTACAGCTCACACTGTCTCAACCTAACATACAGCTCACACTATGTCTCAACCTCACGTACAGCTCACACTATGTCTCAACCTAACCTACAGCTCACACTGTCACAACCTAACATACAGCTCACACTATGACTCAACCTAACCTACAGCTCACACTGTCTCAACCTAACCTACAGCTCACACTGTCTCAACCTAACCTACAGCTCACACTATGTCTCAACCTAACCTACAGCTCACATTGTCTCAACCTAACCTACAGCTCACACTATGTCTCAACCTAATATACAGCTCACACTGTCTCAACCTAACATACAGCTCACACTATGTCTCAACCTAACATACAGCTCACACTATGTCTCAACCTAACCTACAGCTCACACTGTCTCAACCTAACCTACAGCTCACACTGTCTCAACCTAACCTACAGCTCACACTATGTCTCAGCCTAACCTACAGCTCACACTGTCTCAACCTAACCTACAGCTCACACTATGTCTCAACCTAACATACAGCTCACACTGTCTCAACCTAACATACAGCTCACAATATGTCTCAACCTAACCTACAGCTCACACTATGTCTCAACCTAACCTACAGCTCACATTGTCTCAACCTAACATACAGCTCACACTGTCTCAACCTAACCTACAGCTCACACTATGTCTCAACCTAACCTACAGCTCACACTATGTCTCAACCTAACCTACAGCTCACACTATGTCTCAAATTAACATACAGCTCACACTATGTCTCAACCTAACCTACAGCTCACACTGTCTCAACCTAACCTACAGCTCACACTATGTCTCAACCTAACCTACAGCTCACACTGTCTCAACCTAACATACAGCTCACACTGTCTCAACCTAACCTACAGCTCACACTGTCTCAACCTAACCTACAGCTCACACTATGTCTCAACCTAACATACAGCTCACACTATGTCTCAACCTAACCTACAGCTCACACTGTCTCAACCTAACCTACAGCTCACACTATGTCTCAACCTAACATACAGCTCACACACTGTCTCAACCTAACATACAGTCTGTCTCAACCTAACCTACAGCTCACACTATGTCTCAACCTAACATACAGCTCACACACTGTCTCAACCTAACATACAGCTCACACTATGTCTCAACCTAACCTACAGCTCACACTGTCTCAACCTAACCTACAGCTCACACTATGTCTCAACCTAACATACAGCTCACACTATGTCTCAACCTAACCTACAGCTCACACTATGTCTCAACCTAACCTACAGCTCACACTATGTCTCAACCTAACCTACAGCTCACACTATGTCTCAAATCCTAACATACAGCTCACACTATGTCTCAGCCTAACCTACAGCTCACACTGTCTCAGCCTAACCTACAGCTCACACTATGTCTCAACCTAACATACAGCTCACACTGTCTCAACCTAACATACAGCTCACACACACTGTCTCAACCTAACATACAGCTCACACTATGTCTCAACCTAACCTACAGCTCACACTGTCTCAACCTAACCTACAGCTCACACTATGTCTCAACCTAACCTACAGCTCACACTATGTCTCAACCTAACCTACAGCTCACACTGTGTCTCAACCTAACCTACAGCTCACACTATGTCTCAACCTAACCTACAGCTCACACTGTCTCAACCTAACATACAGCTCACACTATGTCTCAACCTAACATACAGCTCACACTGTCTCAACCTAACCTACAGCTCACACTATGTCTCAACCTAACATACAGCTCACACTATGTCTCAACCTAACCTACAGCTCACACTATGTCTCAACCTAACCTACAGCTCACACTATGTCTCAACCTAACCTACAGCTCACACTGTCTCAACCTAACCTACAGCTCACACTGTCTCATAACATAAGCTCAACTGTCTAACCTACAGCTCACACACTGTCTCAACCTAACCAGCTCACAGTCTCACAACCTACAGCTCACACTGTCTCAACCTAACCTACAGCTCACACTATGTCTCAACCTAACTAAGCTCACACTGTCTCACAACCTACAGCTCACACTGTCTCAACCTAACCTACAGCTCACACTATGTCTCAACCTAACCTACAGCTCACTATGTCTCAACCTAACCTACAGCTCACACTCAACCTAACATACAGCTCACACTATGTCTCAACCTAACCTACAGCTCACACTATGTCTCAACCTAACCTACAGCTCACACTATGTCTCAACCTAACATACAGCTACACCTCAACCTAACCTACAGCTCACACTATGTCTCAACCTAACATACAGCTCACACTGTCTCAACCTAACATACAGTTCACACTATGTCTCAACCTAACATACAGCTCACACTATGACTCAACCTAACCTACAGCTCACACTGTCTCAACCTAACCTACAGCTCACACTGTCTCAACCTAACCTACAGCTCACACTATGTCTCAACCTAACCTACAGCTCACACTGTCTCAACCTAACCTACAGCTCACACTATGTCTCAACCTAACATACAGCTCACACTGTCTCAACCTAACATACAGCTCACACTGTCTCAACCTAACCTACAGCTCACACTATGTCTCAACCTAACCTACAGCTCACATTGTCTCAACCTAACATACAGCTCACACTGTCTCAACCTAACCTACAGCTCACTATGTCTCAACCTAACCTACAGCTCACACTGTCTCAACCTAACCTACAGCTCACACTATGTCTCAAATTAACATACAGCTCACACTATGTCTCAACCTAACCTACAGCTCACACTGTCTCAACCTAACCTACAGCTCACACTATGTCTCAACCTAACATACAGCTCACACTGTCTCAACCTAACATAAAGCTCACACTGTCTCAACCTAACCTACAGCTCACACTGTCTCAACCCAACCTACAGCTCACTGTCTCAACCTAACCTACAGCTCACACTGTCTCAACCTAACCTACAGCTCACACTATTACTCAACCTAACATACAACTCACACTATGTCTCAACCTAACCTACAGCTCACTATGTCTCAACCTAACCTACAGCTCACACTATGTCTCAACCTAACCTACAGCTCACACTATGTCTCAACCTAACCTACAGCTCACTGTCTCAGCCTAACATAAAGCTCACACTGTCTCAACCTAACCTACAGCTCACACATGTCTCAACCTAACATACAGCTCACACTGTCTCAGCCTAACCTACAGCTCACACTGTCTCAACCTAACCTACAGCTCACACTGTCTCAACCTAACCTACAGCTCACACTGTCTCAACCTAACCTACAGCTCACACTGTCTCAACCTAACATACAGCTCACACTATGTCTCAACCTAACCTACAGCTCACACTATGTCTCAACCTAACCTACAGCTCACACTGTCTCAACCTAACATACAGCTCACACTATGTCTCAACCTAATATACAGCTCTCACTACTGTCTCAACCTAACCTACAGCTCACACTATGTCTCAACCTAACCTACAGCTCACACTGTCTCAACCTAACATACAGCTCACACTGTCTCCAACCTAACCTACAGCTCACACTGTCTCAACCTAACATACAGCTCACACTATGTCTCAACCTAACATACAACTCACACTATGTCTCAACCTAACCTACAGCTCACATGGTCTCAGCCTAACCTACAGCTCACACTATGTCTCAACCTAACATACAGCTCACACTATGTCTCAACCTAACATACAGCTCACACACTGTCTCAACCTAACATACAGCTCACACTATGTCTCAACCTAACCTACAGCTCACACTGTCTCAACCTAACCTACAGCTCACACTATGTCTCAACCTAACATACAGCTCACACTATGTCTCAACCTAACCTACAGCTCACACTATGTCTCAACCTAACCTACAGCTCACACTATGTCTCAGCCTAACCTACAGCTCACACTATGTCTCAACCCTAACCTACAGCTCACACTGTCTCAACCTAACATACAGCTCACTATGACTAATAACCTACAGCTCACTGTCTCAGCCTAACCTACAGCTCACACTGTCTCAACCTAACCTACAGCTCACACTATGTCTCAACCTAATCTACAGCTCACATTGTCTCAACCTAACCTACAGCTCACTGTGTCTCAACCTAACATACAGCTCACTGTCTCAACCTAACATAAAGCTCACACTGTCTCAACCTAACCTACAGTTCACACACTGTCTCAACCTAACATACAGCTCACACTGTCTCAACCTAACCTACAGCTCACACTGTCTCAACCTAACCTACAGCTCACACTATGTCTCAACCTAACCTACAGCTCACACTGTCTCAACCTAACCTACAGCTCACACTGTCTCAACCTAACCTACAGCTCACACTGTCTCAACCTAACATACAGCTCACACTATGTCTCAACCTAACATACAGCTCACACTGTCTCAACCTAACCTACAGCTCACACTATGTCTCAACCTAACCTACAGCTCACACTGTCTCAACCTAACCTACAGCTCACACTATGTCTCAACCTAATATACAGCTCACACTGTCTCAACCTAACATACAGCTCACACTATGTCTCAACCTAACCTACAGCTCACACTATGTCTCAACCCTGACCTACAGCTCACACTGTCTCAACCTAACCTACAGCTCACACTATGTCTCAACCTAACATACAGCTCACACTGTCTCAACCTAACATACAGCTCACACACTGTCTCAACCTAACATACAGCTCACACTGTCTCAACCCTAACCTACAGCTCTACACTATGTCTTCAACCTAACCTACAGCTCACACTATGTCTCAACCTAACCTACAGCTCACACTGTCTCAAATCCTAACATACAGCTCACACTGTCTCAACCTAACAACAGCTCACACTGTCTCAACCTAACATACAGCTCACACTATGTCTCAACCTATCCTACAGCTCACACTATGTCTCAACCTAATATACAGCTCACACTGTCTCAACTCTAACTCTACAGCTCACACTATGTCTCAACCTAACATACAGCTCACACACTGTCTCCAGCCTAATATACAGCTCACACTATGTCTCAACCTAACATACAGCTCACACTATGTCTCAACCTAACATACAGCTCACACACTGTCTCAATCCTAACATACAGCTCACACTGTCTCAACCTAACATACAGCTCACACTATGTCTCAACCTAACATACAGCTCACACTATGTCTCAACCTAACATACAGCTCAAACTGTCTCAACCTAACCTACAGCTCACACTATGTCTCAACCTAACATACAGCTCACACTGTGTCTCAACCTAACATACAGCTCACGCTGTCTCAACCTAACATACAGCTCACACTATTAACCTAACCTACAGCTCACACTGTCTCAACCTAACATACAGCTCACACTATGTCTCAATCCTAACCTACAGCTCACAATGTCTCAACCTAACCTACAGCTCACACTGTCTCAACCTAACCTACAGCTCACACTATGTCTCAACCTAACCTACAGCTCACACTGTCTCAACCTAACCTACAGCTCACACTATGTCTCAACCTAACCACACTGTCTCAACCTAACCTACAGCTCACACTGTCTCAACCTAACATACAGCTCACACTATGTCTCACCTAACATACAGCTCACACTATGTCTCAACCTAACATACAGCTCACACTGTCTCAACCTAACATACAGCTCACACTATGTCTCAACCTAACATACAGCTCACACTGTCTCAACCTAACCTACAGCTCACACTATGTCTCAACCTAACCTACAGCTCACACTATGTCTCAACCTAACATACAGCTCACACTGTCTCAACACTGTCTCAACCTAACATACAGCTCACACTATGTCTCAACCTAACCTACAGCTCACTGTCTCAACCTAACCTACAGCTCACACTATGTCTCAACCTAACCTACAGCTCACACTATGTCTCAACTCTAACATACAGCTCACACTGTCTCAACCTAACATACAGCTCACACTATGTCTCAACCTAACATACAGCTCACACACTGTCTCAACCTAACCTACAGCTCACACTATGTCTCAACCTAACCTACAGCTCACACTGTCTCAACAACATACAGCTCACACTATGTCTCAACCTAACATACAGCTCACTATGTCTCAACCTAACCTACAGCTCACACTGTCTCAACTTAACATACAGCTCACACTATGTCTCAACCTAACCTACAGCTCACACTGTCTCACCTAACCTACAGCTCACACTATGTCTCAACCTAACATACAGCTCACACTGTCTCAACCTAACATACAGCTCACTGTCTCAACTCTAACCTACAGCTCACACTGTCTCAACCTAACCTACAGCTCACACTGTCTCAACCTAACAGCAGCTCATATGTCTCAACCTAACATACAGCTCACACTATGTCTCAAATCCTAACATACAGCTCACTGTCTCAACCTAACTGGCAGCTCACACTATGTCTCAACCTAACCTACAGCCACACTGTCTCAACCTAACCTACAGCTCACTATGTCTCAACCTAACATACAGCTCACACTGTCTCAACCTAACATACAGCTCACACTGTCTCAACCTAACCTACAGCTCACACTGTCTCAACCTAACCTACAGCTCACACTATGTCTCAACCCGTAACACAGCTCACACTGTCTCAACCTAACCTACAGCTTTACACTGTCTCAACCTAACATACAGCTCACACCTCAACCCTAACCTGCTCACACTGTCTCAACCTAACCTACAGCTCACACTGTGTCTCAACCTAACATACAGCTCACACTATGTCTCAACCTAATCAGCCACACTGTCTCAAATCCTCCTACAGCTCACTATGTCTCAACCTAACATACAGCTCACTATGTCTCAACCTAACATACAGCTCTCACTGTCTCAACCTAACATACAGCTCACACTATTCTCAACCTAACCTACAGCTCACACTGTCTCAACCTAACATACAGCTCACACTATGTCTCAACCTAACCTACAGCTCACAATGTCTCAGCCTAACCTACAGCTCACACTATGTCTCAACCTAACCTACAGCTCACACTATGTCTCAGCCTAACCTACAGCTCACACTGTCTCACCTAACATACAGCTCACACTCATGTCTCAACCTAACCTACAGCTCACACTGTCTCAACCTAACCTACAGCTCACACTGTCTCAACCTAACATACAGCTCACACTATGTCTCAACCTAACATACAGCTCACACTATGTCTCAACCTAACATACAGCTCACACTGTCTCAACCTAACATACAGCTCACACTGTCTCAACCTAACATACAGCTCACACTATGTCTCAACCTAACATACAGCTCACACTGTCTCAACCTAACATACAGCTCACTATGTCTCAACCTAACATACAGCTCACACTGTCTCAACCTAACCTACAGCTCACACTGTCTCAACCTAACATACAGCTCACACTATGTCTCAACCTAACCTACAGCTCACACTGTCTCAACCTAACCTACAGCTCACACTGTCTCAACCTAACATACAGCTCACACTATGTCTCAACCTAACATACAGCTCACACTATGTCTCAACCTAACATACAGCTCACACTATGTCTCAACCTAACATACAGCTCACTATGTCTCAACCTAACCTACAGCTCACACTATGTCTCAACCTAACCTACAGCTCACACACTGTCTCAACCTAACATACAGCTCACACTATGTCTCAACCTAACATCAGCTCACACTATGTCTCAACCTAACCTACAGCTCACACTGTCTCAACCTAACATACAGCTCACACTATGTCTCAACCTAACCTACAGCTCACACTGTCTCAACCTAACCTACAGCTCACACTGTCTCAACCTAACATACAGCTCACACTGTCTCAACCTAACATACAGCTCACACTGTCTCAACCTAACACTACAGCTCACACTGTCTCAACCTAACCTACAGCTCACACTGTCTCAATCTAACATACAGCTCACACTATGTCTCAACCTAACATACAGCTCACACTGTCTCAACCTAACATACAGCTCACACTGTCTCAACCTAACATACAGCTCACACTATGTCTCAACCTAACCTACAGCTCACACTGTCTCAACCTAACCTACAGCTCACACTATGTCTCAACCTAACCTACAGCTCACACTGTCTCAACCTAACATACAGCTCACACTGTCTCAACCTAACCTACAGCTCACACTGTCTCAACCTAACCTACAGCTCACACTGTCTCAACCTAACCTACAGCTCACACTGTCTCAACCTAACCTACAGCTCACACTGTCTCAACCTGTACAGCTCACACTGTCTCAACCTAACCTACAGCTCACACTGTCTCAACCTAACCTACAGCTCACACTATGTCTCAACCTAACATACAGCTCACACTATGTCTCAGCCTAACCTACAGCTCACACTGTCTCAGCCTAACCTACAGCTCACACTATGTCTCAACCTAACATACAGCTCACACACTGTCTCAACCTAACATACAGCTCACACTATGTCTCAACCTAACCTACAGCTCACACTATGTCTCAGCCTAACCTACAGCTCACACTATGTCTCAACCTAACATACAGCTCACACTATGTCTCAACCTAACATACAGCTCACACTGTCTCAACCTAACATACAGCTCACACTATGTCTCAGCCTAACCTACAGCTCACACTGTCTCAACCTAACCTACAGCTCACACTATGTCTCAGCCTAACCTACAGCTCACACTATGTCTCAACCTAACATACAGCTCACACTATGTCTCAACCTAACATACAGCTCACACTATGTCTCAACCTAACATACAGCTCACTATGTCTCAGCCTAACATACAGCTCACACTATGTCTCAACCTAACCTACAGCTCACACTATGTCTCAACCTAATATACAGCTCACACTGTCTCAACCTAACCTACAGCTCACACTATGTCTCAACCTAACATACAGCTCACACTGTCTCAACCTAACCTACAGCTCACTGTCTCAACCTAACATACAGCTCACACTATGTCTCAACCTAACCTACAGCTCACACTGTCTCAACCTAACCTACAGCTCACACTATGTCTCAACCTAACCTACAGCTCACACTGTCTCAACCTAACCTACAGCTCACACTGTCTCAGCCTAACCTACAGCTCACACTGTCTCAACCTAACCTACAGCTCACACTATGTCTCAACCTAACATACAGCTCACACTATGTCTCAACCTAACCTACAGCTCACACTATGTCTCAACCTAACATACAGCTCACACTGTCTCAACCTAACATACAGCTCACACTATGTCTCAACCTAACCTACAGCTCACACTGTCTCAACCTAACCTACAGCTCACACTATGTCTCAACCTAACATACAGCTCACACTGTCTCAACCTAACCTACAGCTCACACTGTCTCAACCTAACCTACAGCTCACACTGTCTCAACCTAACCTACAGCTCACACTGTCTCAACCTAACCTACAGCTCACTATGTCTCAACCTAACCTACAGCTCACACTGTCTCAACCTAACATACAGCTCACACTGTCTCAACCTAACCTACAGCTCACTATGTCTCAACCTAACATACAGCTCACACTATGTCTCAACCTAACATACAGCTCACTATGTCTCAACCTAACCTACAGCTCACTGTGTCTCAACCTAACCTACAGCCTAACATACAGCTCACTATGTCTCAACCTAACCTACAGCTCACTATGTCTCACCTAACCTACAGCTCACACTATGTCTCAACCTAACATACAGCTCACACTATGTCTCAGCCTAACATACAGCTCACACTATGTCTCAACCTAACCTACAGCTCACACTGTCTCAGCCTAACCTACAGCTCACACTATGTCTCAACCTAACCTACAGCTCACACTATGTCTCAACCTAACATACAGCTCACACTGTCTCAGCCTAACATACAGCTCACACTGTCTCAACCTAACATACAGCTCACACTATGTCTCAACCTAACCTACAGCTCACACTGTCTCAACCTAACCTACAGCTCACACTATGTCTCAACCTAACCTACAGCTCACACTATGTCTCAACCTAACATACAGCTCACACTGTCTCAACCTAACATACAGCTCACACTGTCTCAACCTAACATACAGCTCACACTGTCTCAACCTAACCTACAGCTCACACTATGTCTCAACCTAACCTACAGCTCACACTGTCTCAACCTAACCTACAGCTCACACTATGTCTCAACCTAACCTACAGCTCACACTATGTCTCAACCTAACCTACAGCTCACACTATGTCTCAACCTAACCTACAGCTCACTATGTCTCAACCTAACCTACAGCTCACACTGTCTCAGCCTAACATAAAGCTCACACTGTCTCAACCTAACCTACAGTTCACACACTGTCTCAACCTAACATACAGCTCACTATGTCTCAACCTAACCTACAGCTCACACTGTCTCAACCTAACCTACAGCTCACACTATGTCTCAACCTAACCTACAGCTCACACTGTCTCAACCTAACCTACAGCTCACACTGTCTCAACCTAACATACAGCTCACACTATGTCTCAACCTAACCTACAGCTCACACTATGTCTCAGCCTAACCTACAGCTCACACTGTCTCAACCTAACATACAGCTCACACTATGTCTCAACCTAACCTACAGCTCACACTGTCTCAACCTAACCTACAGCTCACACTGTCTCAACCTAACCTACAGCTCACACTATGTCTCAACCTAACATACAGCTCACACTGTCTCAACCTAACCTACAGCTCACAGTCTCACAACATACAGCTCACACTGTCTCAACCTAACATACAGTCACACTGTCTCAACCTAACATACAGCTCACACTATGACTCAACCTAACCTACAGCTCACACTGTCTCAACCTAACCTACAGCTCACACTGTCTCAACCTAACCTACAGCTCACACTATGTCTCAACCTAACCTACAGCTCACACTGTCTCAACCTAACCTACAGCTCACACTATGTCTCAACCTAACATACAGCTCACACTGTCTCAACCTAACATACAGCTCACACTATGTCTCAACCTAACCTACAGCTCACTAGTCAACCTAACCTACAGCTCACATGTCTCAACCTAACCTACAGCTCACACTGTCTCAACCTAACCTACAGCTCACACTATGTCTCAACCTAACCTACAGCTCACACTGTCTCAACCTAACCTACAGCTCACACTATGTCTCAAATTAACATACAGCTCACACTATGTCTCAACCTAACCTACAGCTCACACTGTCTCAACCTAACCTACAGCTCACACTATGTCTCAACCTAACATACAGCTCACACTGTCTCAACCTAACATAAAGCTCACTGTCCAACCTAACCTACAGCTCACACTGTCTCAACCTAACCTACAGCTCACACTGTCTCAACCCTAACCTACAGCTCACTCACACTACAGCTCACACTGTCTCAACCTAACATACAGCTCACTACTGTCTCAACCTAACCTACAGCTCACACTGTCTCAACCTAACCTACAGCTCACACTATGTCTCAACCTCATACAGCTCACACTGTCTCAGCCTCCTACAGCTCACACTGTCTCAACCTAACCTACAGCTCACACTGTCTCAACCTAACATACAGCTCACACTGTCTCAACCTAACATACAGCTCACACTATGTCTCAACCTAACATACAGCTCACACTATGTCTCAACCCTAACCTACAGCTCACACTGTCTCAACCTAACCTACAGCTCACACTATGTCTCAACCTAACATACAGCTCACACTGTCTCAACCTAACCTACAGCTCACTGTCTCAACCTAACCTACAGCTCACACTATGTCTCAAATCCTAACCTACAGCTCACACTGTCTCAACCTAACATACAGCTCACACTGTGTCTCAACCTAACCTACAGCTCACACTGTCTCAACCTAACCTACAGCTCACACTATGTCTCAACCTAACATACAGCTCACACTATGTCTCAGCCTAACATACAGCTCACACACTGTCTCAACCTAACATACAGCTCACACTATGTCTCAACCTAACCTACAGCTCACACTGTCTCAACCTAACCTACAGCTCACACTATGTCTCAACCTAACATACAGCTCACACTGTGTCTCAACCTAACCTACAGCTCACACTATGTCTCAACCTAACCTACAGCTCACACTGTCTCAACCTAACCTACAGCTCACACTGTCTCAACCTAACATACAGCTCACACCTAACATAATAGCTCACACTGTCTCAACCTAACCTACAGCTCACACTATGTCTCAACCTAACATACAGCTCACACTATGTCTCAACCTAACCTACAGCTCACTGTCTCAACCTAACCTACAGCTCACACTATGTCTCAAACCTAACCTACAGCTCACACTGTCTCAACCTAACCTACAGCTCACCTAACATAAAGCTCAGTCTCAACCTAACCTACAGCTCACACTGTCTCAACCTAACATACAGCTCACACTGTCTCAACCTAACTACAGCTCACACTGTCTCAACCTAACCTACAGCTCACACTATGTCTCAACCTAACCTACAGCTCACACTGTCTCAGCCTACTACAGCTCACTGTCTCAACCTAACATACAGCTCACACTATGTCTCAACCTAACCTACAGCTCACACTGTCTCAACCTAACCTACAGCTCACACTGTCTCAACCCTAACATACAGCTCACACTAGCCTAACCTACAGCTCACACTGTCTCAACCTAACCTACAGCTCACTATGTCTCAACCTAACCTACAGCTCACACTGTCTCAACCTAACCTACAGCTCACACTACCTAACATACAGCTCACACTGTGTCTCAACCTAACCTACAGCTCACACTGTCTCAACCTAACATACAGCTCACACTATGTCTCAACCTAACCTACAGCTCACTGTGTCTCAACCTAACCTACAGCTCACACTGTCTCAACCTAACCTACAGCTCACACTGTCTCAACCTAACCTACAGCTCACACTGTCTCAACCTAACCTACAGCTCACACTATGTCTCAACCTAACATACAGCTCACACTGTCTCAGCCTAACATACAGCTCACACTGTCTCAACCTAACCTACAGCTCACACTGTCTCAACCTAACCTACAGCTCACACTGTCTCAACCTAACCTACAGCTCACACTGTCTCAACCTAACCTACAGCTCACACTATGTCTCAACCTAACCTACAGCTCACACTGTCTCAACCTAACCTACAGCTCACACTGTCTCAACCTAACATACAGCTCACACTATGTCTCAGCCTAACCTACAGCTCACACTGTCTCAACCTAACCTACAGCTCACTATGTCTCAACCTAACATACAGCTCACACTGTCTCAACCTAACATACAGCTCACACTATGTCTCAGCCTAACCTACAGCTCACACTATGTCTCAGCCTAACCTACAGCTCACACTATGTCTCAGCCTAACATACAGCTCACACTGTCTCAACCTAACATACAGCTCACACTATGTCTCAACCTAACATACAGCTCACACTATGACTCAACCTAACCTACAGCTCACACTGTCTCAACCTAACCTACAGCTCACACTGTCTCAACCTAACCTACAGCTCACACTATGTCTCAACCTAACCTACAGCTCACACTGTCTCAGCCTAACCTACAGCTCACACTGTGTCTCAACCTAACATACAGCTCACACTGTCTCAACCTAACATACAGCTCACACTATGTCTCAACCTAACCTACAGCTCACACTGTCTCAACCTAACCTACAGCTCACACTGTCTCAACCTAACATACAGCTCACACTGTCTCAACCTAACCTACAGCTCACACTATGTCTCAACCTAACCTACAGCTCACACTGTCTCAGCCTAACCTACAGCTCACACTGTCTCAAATTAACATACAGCTCACACTATGTCTCAACCTAACCTACAGCTCACACTGTCTCAGCCTAACCTACAGCTCACTATGTCTCAACCTAACATACAGCTCACACTGTCTCAACCTAACATAAAGCTCACACTGTCTCAGCCTAACCTCAGCTCACTACTGTCTCAACCTAACCTACAGCTCACACTGTCTCAGCCTAACCTACAGCTCACACTGTCTCAACCTAACCTACAGCTCACACTATGTCTCAACCTAACATACAGCTCACACTATGTCTCAACCTAACCTACAGCTCACACTGTCTCAACCTAACCTAACCTAACCTACAGCTCACACTGTGTCTCAGCCTAACCTACAGCTCACACTGTCTCAACCTAACATAAAGCTCACACTGTCTCAACCTAACCTACAGCTCACACTGTCTCAACCTAACATACAGCTCACACTGTCTCAACCTAACCTACAGCTCACACTGTCTCAACCTAACCTACAGCTCACTATGTCTCAACCTAACCTACAGCTCACACTGTCACCTACAGCTCACACTGTCTCAACCTAACATACAGCTCACACTATGTCTCAACCTAACCTACAGCTCACTATGTCTCAACCTAACCTACAGCTCACACTGTCTCAACCTAACCTACAGCTCACACTATGTCTCAACCTAACATACAGCTCACTATGTCTCAACCTAACCTACAGCTCACACTATGTCTCAACCTAACCTACAGCTCACACTGTCTCAACCTAACATATGTCTCAACCTAACCTACAGCTCACACTGTCTCAACCTAACCTACAGCTCACACTATGTCTCAACCTAACCTACAGCTCACACTGTCTCAACCTAACCTACAGCTCACGGTCTCAACATAACCTACAGCTCACACTATGTCTCAACCTAACATACAGCTCACACTATGTCTCAACCTAACATACAGCTCACACACTGTCTCAACCTAACATACAGCTCACACTATGTCTCAACCTAACCTACAGCTCACACTGTCTCAACCTAACCTACAGCTCACTATGTCTCAACCTAACATACAGCTCACACTATGTCTCAACCTAACCTACAGCTCACTATGTCTCAACCTAACCTACAGCTCACACTATGTCTCAACCTAACCTACAGCTCACACTATGTCTCAGCCTAACCTACAGCTCACACTGTCTCAACCTAACATACAGCTCACACTATGTCAACCAACCTAAGCTCACACTGTCTCAACCTAACCTACAGCTCACACTGTCTCAACCTAACCTACAGCTCACACTATGTCTCAACCTAACCTACAGCTCACACTTGTCTCAACCTAACCTACAGCTCACACTATGTCTCAACCTAACATACAGCTCACACTGTCTCAACCTAACATAAAGCTCACACTGTCTCAACCTAACCTACAGCTCACACACTGTCTCAACCTAACATACAGCTCACACTGTCTCAGCCTAACCTACAGCTCACACTGTCTCAACCTAACCTACAGCTCACACTATGTCTCAACCTAACCTACAGCTCACACTGTCTCAGCCTAACCTACAGCTCACTGTCTCAGCCTAACCTACAGCTCACACTGTCTCAACCTAACATACAGCTCACACTGTCTCAACCTAACATACAGCTCACACTGTCTCAACCTAACCTACAGCTCACACTGTGTCTCAACCTAACCTACAGCTCACACTGTCTCAACCTAACCTACAGCTCACACTATGTCTCAACCTAACATACAGCTCACACTGTCTCAACCTAACATACAGCTCACTATGTCTCACCTAACCTACAGCTCACACTATGTCTCAACCTAACCTACAGCTCACACTGTCTCAACCTAACCTACAGCTCACACTATGTCTCAACCTAACATACAGCTCACACTGTCTCAACCTAACATACAGCTCACACACTGTCTCAACCTAACATACAGCTCACACTGTCTCAACCTAACCTACAGCTCACACTATTTTTCAACCTAACATACAGCTCAACTATGTCTCAACCTAACATACAGCTCACACTGTCTCAACCTAACATACAGCTCACACTGTCTCAACCTAACATACAGCTCACACTGTCTCAACCTAACATACAGCTCACACTATGTCTCAACCTATCCTACAGCTCACTATGTCTCAACTACAGCTCACACTGTCTCAACCTAACCTACAGCTCACACTGTGTCTCAACCTAACATACAGCTCACACTATGTCTCAACCTAATATACAGCTCACACTGTCTCAACCTAACCTACAGCTCACACTATGTCTCAACCTAACATACAGCTCACACTGTCTCAACCTAACATACAGCTCACACTGTCTCAACCTAACATACAGCTCACTATGTCTCAACCTAACATACAGCTCACTATGTCTCAACCTAACATACAGCTCACTGTCTCAACCTACAGCTCACACTATGTCTCAACCTAACATACAGCTCACACTATGTCTCAACCTAACATACAGCTCACACTGTCTCAACCTAACATACAGCTCACACTATGTTCTCAACCTAACCTACAGCTCACACTGTCTCAACCTAACATACAGCTCACACTATGTCTCAACCTAACCTACAGCTCACAATGTCTCAACCTAACCTACAGCTCACACTGTCTCAACCTAACCTACAGCTCACACTGTGTCTCAACCTAACCTACAGCTCACACTGTCTCACCTAACCTACAGCTCACACTGTCTCAACCTCCTACAGCTCACACTGTCTCAACATACAGCTCACACTGTCTCAACCTAACATACAGCTCACACTATGTCTCAACCTAACATACAGCTCACACTGTCTCAACCTAACATACAGCTCACACTGTCTCAACCTAACATACAGCTCACACTATGTCTCAACCTAACCTAACTCACACTGTCTCAGCCTAACCTACAGCTCACACTATGTCTCAACCTAACCTACAGCTCACACTATGTCTCAACCTAACCTACAGCTCACACTGTCTCAACCTAACCTACAGCTCACACTATGTCTCAACCTAACATACAGCTCACACTATGTCTCAACCTAACCTACAGCTCACACTGTCTCAACCTAACCTACAGCTCACACTATGTCTCAACCTAACATACAGCTCACACTATGTCTCAACCTAACATACAGCTCACACTATGTCTCAACCTAACATACAGCTCACACTATGTCTCAACCTAACATACAGCTCACACACTGTCTCAACCTAACCTACAGCTCACTATGTCTCAACCTAACATACAGCTCACACACTGTCTCAACCTAACATACAGCTCACACTATGTCTCAACCTAACATACAGCTCACACTATGTCTCAACCTAACCTACAGCTCACTGTCTCAACCTAACATACAGCTCACACTATGTCTCAACCTAACCTACAGCTCACACTGTCTCAACCTAACCTACAGCTCACACTATGTCTCAACCTAACATACAGCTCACACTGTCTCAACCTAACATAAAGCTCACACTGTCTCAACCTAACCTACAGCTCACACTGTCTCAACCTAACCTACAGCTCACACTGTCTCAACCTAACATACAGCTCACACTATGTCTCAACCTAACATACAGCTCACACTATGTCTCAACCTAACATACAGCTCACACTGTCTCAACCTAACATACAGCTCACACTATGTCTCAACCTAACCTACAGCTCACACTGTCTCAACCTAACCTACAGCTCACACTATGTCTCAACCTAACATACAGCTCACACTGTCTCAACCTAACATACAGCTCACTGTCTCAACTCTAACCTACAGCTCACACTGTCTCAACCTAACCTACAGCTCACACTATGTCTCAACCTAACCTACAGCTCACACTGTCTCAACCTAACCTACAGCTCACACTGTCTCAACCTAACATACAGCTCACACTGTCTCAACCTAACCTACAGCTCACACTGTCTCAACCTAACCTACAGCTCACACTATGTCTCAACCTAACATACAGCTCACACTATGTCTCAGCCTAACCTACAGCTCACTGTCTCAAGCCTAACCTACAGCTCACACTATGTCTCAACCTAACATACAGCTCACACTATGTCTCAACCTAACATACAGCTCACGCTGTCTCAACCTAACATACAGCTCACTATGTCTCAACCTAACCTACAGCTCACACTGTCTCAACCTAACATACAGCTCACACTATGTTCAACCTAACCTACAGCTCACAATGTCTCAACCTAACCTACAGCTCACACTGTCTCAACCTAACCTACAGCTCACACTATGTCTCAACCTAACCTACAGCTCACACTGTCTCAACCTAACCTACAGCTCACACTATGTCTCAACCTAACCTACAGCTCACACTGTCTCAACCTAACCTACAGCTCACACTGTCTCAACCTAACATACAGCTCACACTATGTCTCAACCTAACATACAGCTCACACTATGTCTCAACCTAACATACAGCTCACACTGTCTCAACCTAACATACAGCTCACACTATGTCTCAACCTAACATACAGCTCACACTGTCTCAACCTAACCTACAGCTCACACTATGTCTCAACCTAACATACAGCTCACTATGTCTCAACCTAACCTACAGCTCACACTATGTCTCAACCTAACCTACAGCTCACACTGTCTCAACCTAACATACAGCTCACTATGTCTCAACCTAACCTACAGCTCACACTGTCTCAACCTAACCTACAGCTCACACTGTCTCAACCTAACATACAGCTCACACTATGTCTCAACCTAACATACAGCTCACACTATGTCACAACCTAACCTACAGCTCACACTATGTCTCAACCTAACATACAGCTCACACACTGTCTCAACCTAACCTACAGCTCACACTATGTCTCAACCTAACCTACAGCTCACACTATGTCTCAACCTAACATACAGCTCACACTATGTCTCAACCTAACATACAGCTCACTATGTCTCAACCTAACCTACAGCTCACACTGTCTCAACCTAACATACAGCTCACACTATGTCTCAACCTAACCTACAGCTCACACTGTCTCAACCTAACCTACAGCTCACACTATGTCTCAACCTAACATACAGCTCACACTGTCTCAACCTAACATAAAGCTCACACTGTCTCAACCTAACCTACAGCTCACACTGTCTCAACCTAACCTACAGCTCACACTGTCTCAACCTAACATACAGCTCACACTATGTCTCAACCTAACATACAGCTCACACTATGTCTCAACCTAACATACAGCTCACACTGTCTCAACCTAACATACAGCTCACTATGTCTCAACCTAACCTACAGCTCACACTGTCTCAACCTAACCTACA
This sequence comes from Oncorhynchus keta, assembly GCF_023373465.1. NCBI lineage: Eukaryota > Metazoa > Chordata > Actinopteri > Salmoniformes > Salmonidae > Oncorhynchus > Oncorhynchus keta. The sequence goes on along the minus strand of NC_068421.1, from coordinate 52,667,968 downwards.
GCTCACACTATGTCTCAACCTAACATACAGCTCACACTGTCTCAACCTAACATAAAGCTCACACTGTCTCAACCTAACCTACAGCTCACACTGTCTCAACCTAACCTACAGCTCACACTATGTCTCAACCTAACCTACAGCTCACACTGTCTCAACCTAACCTACAGCTCACACTGTCTCAACCTAACATACAGCTCACACTGTCTCAACCTAACCTACAGCTCACACTGTCTCAACCTAACCTACAGCTCACACTATGTCTCAACCTAACATACAGCTCACACTATGTCTCAACCTAACCTACAGCTCACACTGTCTCAACCTAACCTACAGCTCACACTATGTCTCAACCTAACATACAGCTCACACTGTCTCAACCTAACATACAGCTCACACTATGTCTCAACCTAACCTACAGCTCACACTGTCTCAACCTAACCTACAGCTCACACTATGTCTCAACCTAACATACAGCTCACACTATGTCTCAACCTAACATACAGCTCACACTGTGTCTCAACCTAACATACAGCTCACACTGTGTCTCAACCTAACATACAGCTCACACTGTCTCAACCTAACCTACAGCTCACACTATGTCTCAACCTAACCTACAGCTCACACTATGTCTCAACCTAACATACAGCTCACACTATGTCTCAACCTAACATACAGCTCACACTATGTCTCAACCTAACATACAGCTCACACTGTCTCAACCTAACATACAGCTCACACTATGTCTCAACCTAACCTACAGCTCACACTATGTCTCAACCTAACCTACAGCTCACACTGTCTCAACCTAACCTACAGCTCACTATGTCTCAACCTAACCTACAGCTCACACTGTCTCAACCTAACCTACAGCTCACACTATGTCTCAACTTAACATACAGCTCACACTATGTCTCAACCTAACCTACAGCTCACACTGTCTCAACCTAACCTACAGCTCACACTATGTCTCAACCTAACATACAGCTCACACTGTCTCAACCTAACATAAAGCTCACACTGTCTCAACCTAACCTACAGCTCACACTGTCTCAACCTAACCTACAGCTCACACTGTCTCAACCTAACATACAGCTCACACTATGTCTCAACCTAACATACAGCTCACACTATGTCTCAACCTAACATACAGCTCACTGTCTCAACCTAACATACAGCTCACACTATGTCTCAACCTAACCTACAGCTCACACTGTCTCAACCTAACCTACAGCTCACACTATGTCTCAACCTAACATACAGCTCACACTGTCTCAACCTAACATAAAGCTCACACTGTCTCAACCTAACCTACAGCTCACACTGTCTCAACCTAACCTACAGCTCACACTATGTCTCAACCTAACCTACAGCTCACACTGTCTCAACCTAACCTACAGCTCACACTGTCTCAACCTAACATACAGCTCACACTGTCTCAACCTAACCTACAGCTCACACTGTCTCAACCTAACCTACAGCTCACACTATGTCTCAACCTAACATACAGCTCACACTATGTCTCAACCTAACATACAGCTCACACTATGTCTCAACCTAACATACAGCTCACACTGTCTCAACCTAACATACAGCTCACACTATGTCTCAACCTAACCTACAGCTCACACTGTCTCAACCTAACCTACAGCTCACACTATGTCTCAACCTAACATACAGCTCACACTGTCTCAACCTAACATACAGCTCACACTATGTCTCAACCTAACCTACAGCTCACACTGTCTCAACCTAACCTACAGCTCACACTATGTCTCAACCTAACATACAGCTCACACTATGTCTCAACCTAACATACAGCTCACACTATGTCACAACCTAACATAAGCTCACACTATGTCTCAACCTAACATACAGCTCACACTATGTCTCAACCTAACATACAGCTCACACACTGTCTCAACCTAACCTACAGCTCACACTATGTGTCAACCTAACCTACAGCTCACACTGTCTCAACCTAACATACAGCTCACACTATGTCTCAACCTAACATACAGCTCACACTATGTCTCAACCTAACATACAGCTCACACTGTCTCAACCTAACATACAGCTCACACTGTCTCAACCTAACCTACAGCTCACACTATGTCTCAACCTAGCCTACAGCTCACACTGTCTCAACCTAACCTACAGCTCACACTATGTCTCAACCTAACCTACAGCTCACTATGTCTCAACCTAACCTACAGCTCACACTATGTCTCAACCTAACCTACAGCTCACACTATGTCTCAACCTAACCTACAGCTCACACTGTCTCAACCTAACATAAAGCTCACACTGTCTCAACCTAACCTACAGTTCACACACTGTCTCAACCTAACATACAGCTCACACTGTCTCAACCTAACCTACAGCTCACACTGTCTCAACCTAACCTACAGCTCACACTATGTCTCAACCTAACCTACAGCTCACACTGTCTCAACCTAACCTACAGCTCACACTGTCTCAACCTAACATACAGCTCACACTATGTCTCAACCTAACCTACAGCTCACACTATGTCTCAACCTAACCTACAGCTCACACTGTCTCAACCTAACATACAGCTCACACTATGTCTCAACCCTAACCTACAGCTCACACTGTCTCAACCTAACCTACAGCTCACACTGTCTCAACCTAACCTACAGCTCACACTATGTCTCAACCTAACATACAGCTCACACTCTGTCTCAACCTAACCTACAGCTCACACTATGTCTCAACCTAACATACAGCTCACACTGTCTCAACCTAACATACAGTTCACACTAAGTCTCAACCTAACATACAGCTCACACTATGACTCAACCTAACCTACAGCTCACACTGTCTCAACCTAACCTACAGCTCACACTGTCTCAACCTAACCTACAGCTCACACTATGTCTCAACCTAACCTACAGCTCACACTGTCTCAACCTAACCTACAGCTCACACTGTCTCAACCTAACATACAGCTCACACTGTCTCAACCTAACATACAGCTCACACTATGTCTCAACCTAACCTACAGCTCACACTATGTCTCAACCTAACCTACAGCTCACATTGTCTCAACCTAACATACAGCTCACACTGTCTCAACCTAACCTACAGCTCACACTATGTCTCAACCTAACCTACAGCTCACACTGTCTCAACCTAACCTACAGCTCACACTATGTCTCAAATTAACATACAGCTCACACTATGTCTCAACCTAACCTACAGCTCACACTGTCTCAACCTAACCTACAGCTCACACTATGTCTCAACCTAACATACAGCTCACACTGTCTCAACCTAACATAAAGCTCACACTGTCTCAACCTAACCTACAGCTCACACTGTCTCAACCCAACCTACAGCTCACACTATGTCTCAACCTAACCTACAGCTCACACTGTCTCAACCTAACCTACAGCTCACACTGTCTCAACCTAACATACAGCTCACACTGTCTCAACCTAACCTACAGCTCACACTGTCTCAACCTAACCTACAGCTCACACTATGTCTCAACCTAACATACAGCTCACACTATGTCTCAACCTAACCTACAGCTCACACTGTCTCAACCTAACCTACAGCTCACACTATGTCTCAACCTAACATACAGCTCACACTATGTCTCAACCTAACATACAGCTCACACTGTCTCAACCTAACAACAGCTCACACACTGTCTCAACCTAACATACAGCTCACACTGTCTCAACCTAACCTACAGCTCACTCACACTATGTCTCAACCTAACATACAGCTCACACTATGTCTCAACCTAACCTACAGCTCACACTATGTCTCAACCTAACATACAGCTCACACTGTCTCAACCTAACCTACAGCTCACACTATGTCTCAACCTAACATACAGCTCACACTATGTCTCAACCTAACCTACAGCTCACACTATGTCTCAACCTAACCTACAGCTCACACTATGTCTCAACCTAACATACAGCTCACACTATGTCTCAACCTAACATACAGCTCACACTGTCTCAACCTAACATACAGCTCACACTATGTCTCAACCTAACCTACAGCTCACACTGTCTCAACCTAACCTACAGCTCACACTGTCTCAACCTAACATACAGCTCACACTATGTCTCAACCTAACCTACAGCTCACACTATGTCTCAACCTAACCTACAGCTCACACTATGTCTCAACCTAACCTACAGCTCACACTGTCTCAACCTAACATACAGCTCACACTATGTCTCAACCTAATATACAGCTCACACTGTCTCAACCTAACCTACAGCTCACACTATGTCTCAACCTAACATACAGCTCACACTATGTCTCAACCTAACCTACAGCTCACACTATGTCTCAACCTAACCTACAGCTCACACTATGTCTCAACCTAACCTACAGCTCACACTATGTCTCAACCTAACCTACAGCTCACACTGTCTCAACCTAACATACAGCTCACACTGTCTCAACCTAACCTACAGTTCACACACTGTCTCAACCTAACATACAGCTCACACTGTCTCAACCTAACCTACAGCTCACACTGTCTCAACCTAACCTACAGCTCACACTATGTCTCAACCTAACCTACAGCTCACACTGTCTCAACCTAACCTACAGCTCACACTGTCTCAACCTAACATACAGCTCACACTATGTCTCAACCTAACCTACAGCTCACACTATGTCTCAACCTAACCTACAGCTCACACTGTCTCAACCTAACATACAGCTCACACTATGTCTCAACCTAACCTACAGCTCACACTGTCTCAACCTAACCTACAGCTCACACTATGTCTCAACCTAACATACAGCTCACACTGTCTCAACCTAACCTACAGCTCACACTATGTCTCAACCTAACATACAGCTCACACTGTCTCAACCTAACATACAGTTCACACTAAGTCTCAACCTAACATACAGCTCACACTATGACTCAACCTAACCTACAGCTCACACTGTCTCAACCTAACCTACAGCTCACACTGTCTCAACCTAACCTACAGCTCACACTATGTCTCAACCTAACCTACAGCTCACACTGTCTCAACCTAACCTACAGCTCACACTATGTCTCAACCTAACATACAGCTCACACTGTCTCAACCTAACATACAGCTCACAATATGTCTCAACCTAACCTACAGCTCACACTATGTCTCAACCTAACCTACAGCTCACATTGTCTCAACCTAACATACAGCTCACACTGTCTCAACCTAACCTACAGCTCACACTATGTCTCAACCTAACCTACAGCTCACACTGTCTCAACCTAACCTACAGCTCACACTATGTCTCAAATTAACATACAGCTCACACTATGTCTCAACCTAACCTACAGCTCACACTGTCTCAACCTAACCTACAGCTCACACTATGTCTCAACCTAACATACAGCTCACACTGTCTCAACCTAACATAAAGCTCACACTGTCTCAACCTAACCTACAGCTCACACTGTCTCAACCCAACCTACAGCTCACACTGTCTCAACCTAACCTACAGCTCACACTGTCTCAACCTAACCTACAGCTCACACTGTTACTCAACCTAACATACAGCTCACACTATGTCTCAACCTAACCTACAGCTCACACTATGTCTCAACCTAACCTACAGCTCACACTGTCTCAACCTAACCTACAGCTCACACTATGTCTCAACCTAACCTACAGCTCACACTGTCTCAACCTAACATAAAGCTCACACTGTCTCAACCTAACCTACAGTTCACACACTGTCTCAACCTAACATACAGCTCACACTGTCTCAACCTAACCTACAGCTCACACTGTCTCAACCTAACCTACAGCTCACACTATGTCTCAACCTAACCTACAGCTCACACTGTCTCAACCTAACCTACAGCTCACACTGTCTCAACCTAACATACAGCTCACACTATGTCTCAACCTAACCTACAGCTCACACTATGTCTCAACCTAACCTACAGCTCACACTGTCTCAACCTAACATACAGCTCACACTGTCTCAACCTAACATACAGCTCTCACTATGTCTCAACCTAACCTACAGCTCACACTATGTCTCAACCTAACCTACAGCTCACACTGTCTCAACCTAACATACAGCTCACACTGTCTCAACCTAACCTACAGCTCACACTGTCTCAACCTAACCTACAGCTCACACTATGTCTCAACCTAACATACAGCTCACACTATGTCTCAACCTAACCTACAGCTCACACGGTCTCAACATAACCTACAGCTCACACTATGTCTCAACCTAACATACAGCTCACACTATGTCTCAACCTAACATACAGCTCACACACTGTCTCAACCTAACATACAGCTCACACTATGTCTCAACCTAACCTACAGCTCACACTGTCTCAACCTAACCTACAGCTCACACTATGTCTCAACCTAACATACAGCTCACACTGTCTCAACCTAACCTACAGCTCACACTATGTCTCAACCTAACCTACAGCTCACACTATGTCTCAACCTAACCTACAGCTCACACTATGTCTCAACCTAACCTACAGCTCACACTGTCTCAACCTAACATACAGCTCACACTATGACTCAACCTAACCTACAGCTCACACTGTCTCAACCTAACCTACAGCTCACACTGTCTCAACCTAACCTACAGCTCACACTATGTCTCAACCTAACTACAGCTCACATTGTCTCAACCTAACCTACAGCTCACACTATGTCTCAACCTAACATACAGCTCACACTGTCTCAACCTAACATAAAGCTCACACTGTCTCAACCTAACCTACAGTTCACACACTGTCTCAACCTAACATACAGCTCACACTGTCTCAACCTAACCTACAGCTCACACTGTCTCAACCTAACCTACAGCTCACACTATGTCTCAACCTAACCTACAGCTCACACTGTCTCAACCTAACCTACAGCTCACACTGTCTCAACCTAACCTACAGCTCACACTGTCTCAACCTAACATACAGCTCACACTATGTCTCAACCTAACATACAGCTCACACTATGTCTCAACCTAACCTACAGCTCACACTATGTCTCAACCTAACCTACAGCTCACACTGTCTCAACCTAACCTACAGCTCACACTATGTCTCAACCTAATATACAGCTCACACTGTCTCAACCTAACATACAGCTCACACTATGTCTCAACCTAACCTACAGCTCACACTATGTCTCAACCTAACCTACAGCTCACACTGTCTCAACCTAACCTACAGCTCACACTATGTCTCAACCTAACATACAGCTCACACTGTCTCAACCTAACATACAGCTCACACACTGTCTCAACCTAACATACAGCTCACACTGTCTCAACCTAACCTACAGCTCACACTATTTTTCAACCTAACATACAGCTCAAACTATGTCTCAACCTAACATACAGCTCACACTGTCTCAACCTAACATACAGCTCACACTGTCTCAACCTAACATACAGCTCACACTGTCTCAACCTAACATACAGCTCACACTATGTCTCAACCTATCCTACAGCTCACACTATGTCTCAACCTAATCTACAGCTCACACTGTCTCAACCTAACCTACAGCTCACACTATGTCTCAACCTAACATACAGCTCACACACTGTCTCAACCTAATATACAGCTCACACTGTCTCAACCTAACCTACAGCTCACACTATGTCTCAACCTAACATACAGCTCACACACTGTCTCAACCTAACATACAGCTCACACTGTCTCAACCTAACATACAGCTCACACTATGTCTCAACCTAACATACAGCTCACACTATGTCTCAACCTAACATACAGCTCAAACTGTCTCAACCTAACCTACAGCTCACACTATGTCTCAACCTAACATACAGCTCACACTATGTCTCAACCTAACATACAGCTCACGCTGTCTCAACCCTAACATACAGCTCACACTATTTCTCAACCTAACCTACAGCTCACACTGTCTCAACCTAACATACAGCTCACACTATGACTCAACCTAACCTACAGCTCACAATGTCTCAACCTAACCTACAGCTCACACTGTCTCAACCTAACCTACAGCTCACACTATGTCTCAACCTAACCTACAGCTCACACTGTCTCAACCTAACCTACAGCTCACACTATGTCTCAACCTAACCTACAGCTCACACTGTCTCAACCTAACCTACAGCTCACACTGTCTCAACCTAACATACAGCTCACACTATGTCTCAACCTAACATACAGCTCACACTATGTCTCAACCTAACATACAGCTCACACTGTCTCAACCTAACATACAGCTCACACTATGTCTCAACCTAACATACAGCTCACACTGTCTCAACCTAACCTACAGCTCACACTATGTCTCAACTTAACATACAGCTCACACTATGTCTCAACCTAACCTACAGCTCACACTGTCTCAACCTAACCTACAGCTCACACTGTCTCAACCTAACATACAGCTCACACTATGTCTCAACCTAACCTACAGCTCACACTGTCTCAACCTAACCTACAGCTCACACTATGTCTCAACCTAACATACAGCTCACACTATGTCTCAACCTAACATACAGCTCACACTATGTCACAACCTAACATACAGCTCACACTATGTCTCAACCTAACATACAGCTCACACACTGTCTCAACCTAACCTACAGCTCACACTATGTCTCAACCTAACCTACAGCTCACACACTGTCTCAACCTAACATACAGCTCACACTATGTCTCAACCTAACATACAGCTCACACTATGTCTCAACCTAACCTACAGCTCACACTGTCTCAACCTAACATACAGCTCACACTATGTCTCAACCTAACCTACAGCTCACACTGTCTCAACCTAACCTACAGCTCACACTATGTCTCAACCTAACATACAGCTCACACTGTCTCAACCTAACATAAAGCTCACACTGTCTCAACCTAACCTACAGCTCACACTGTCTCAACCTAACCTACAGCTCACACTGTCTCAACCTAACATACAGCTCACACTATGTCTCAACCTAACATACAGCTCACACTATGTCTCAACCTAACATACAGCTCACACTGTCTCAACCTAACATACAGCTCACACTATGTCTCAACCTAACCTACAGCTCACACTGTCTCAACCTAACCTACAGCTCACACTATGTCTCAACCTAACATACAGCTCACACTGTCTCAACCTAACATAAAGCTCACACTGTCTCAACCTAACCTACAGCTCACACTGTCTCAACCTAACCTACAGCTCACACTATGTCTCAACCTAACCTACAGCTCACACTGTCTCAACCTAACCTACAGCTCACACTGTCTCAACCTAACATACAGCTCACACTGTCTCAACCTAACCTACAGCTCACACTGTCTCAACCTAACCTACAGCTCACACTATGTCTCAACCTAACATACAGCTCACACTATGTCTCAACCTAACCTACAGCTCACACTGTCTCAACCTAACCTACAGCTCACACTATGTCTCAACCTAACATACAGCTCACACACTGTCTCAACCTAACATACAGCTCACACTATGTCTCAACCTAACCTACAGCTCACACTGTCTCAACCTAACCTACAGCTCACACTATGTCTCAACCTAACATACAGCTCACACTATGTCTCAACCTAACATACAGCTCACACTATGTCACAACCTAACATACAGCTCACACTATGTCTCAACCTAACATACAGCTCACACACTGTCTCAACCTAACCTACAGCTCACACTATGTCTCAACCTAACCTACAGCTCACACACTGTCTCAACCTAACATACAGCTCACACTATGTCTCAACCTAACATACAGCTCACACTATGTCTCAACCTAACATACAGCTCACACTGTCTCAACCTAACATACAGCTCACACTATGTCTCAACCTAACCTACAGCTCACTATGTCTCAACCTAGCCTACAGCTCACACTGTCTCAACCTAACCTACAGCTCACACTATGTCTCAACCTAACCTACAGCTCACACTGTCTCAACCTAACCTACAGCTCACACTATGTCTCAACTTAACATACAGCTCACACTATGTCTCAACCTAACCTACAGCTCACACTGTCTCAACCTAACCTACAGCTCACACTATGTCTCAACCTAACATACAGCTCACACTGTCTCAACCTAACATAAAGCTCACACTGTCTCAACCTAACCTACAGCTCACACTGTCTCAACCTAACCTACAGCTCACACTGTCTCAACCTAACATACAGCTCACACTATGTCTCAACCTAACATACAGCTCACACTATGTCTCAACCTAACATACAGCTCACACTGTCTCAACCTAACATACAGCTCACACTATGTCTCAACCTAACCTACAGCTCACACTGTCTCAACCTAACCTACAGCTCACACTATGTCTCAACCTAACATACAGCTCACACTGTCTCAACCTAACATAAAGCTCACACTGTCTCAACCTAACCTACAGCTCACACTGTCTCAACCTAACCTACAGCTCACACTATGTCTCAACCTAACCTACAGCTCACACTGTCTCAACCTAACCTACAGCTCACACTGTCTCAACCTAACATACAGCTCACACTGTCTCAACCTAACCTACAGCTCACACTGTCTCAACCTAACCTACAGCTCACACTATGTCTCAACCTAACATACAGCTCACACTATGTCTCAACCTAACATACAGCTCACACTATGTCTCAACCTAACATACAGCTCACACTGTCTCAACCTAACATACAGCTCACACTATGTCTCAACCTAACATACAGCTCACACTGTCTCAACCTAACATACAGCTCACACTATGTCTCAACCTAACATACAGCTCACACACTGTCTCAACCTAACATACAGCTCACACTATGTCTCAACCTCCTACAGCTCACACTGTCTCACCTAACCTACAGCTCACACTATGTCTCAACCTAACATACAGCTCACACTATGTCTCAACCTAACATACAGCTCACACTATGTCACAACCTAACATACAGCTCACACTATGTCTCAACCTAACATACAGCTCACACTATGTCTCAACCTAACATACAGCTCACACACTGTCTCAACCTAACCTACAGCTCACACTATGTCTCAACCTAACCTACAGCTCACACACTGTCTCAACCTAACATACAGCTCACACTATGTCTCAACCTAACATACAGCTCACACTATGTCTCAACCTAACATACAGCTCACACTGTCTCAACCTAACATACAGCTCACACTATGTCTCAACCTAACCTATAGCTCACACTATGTCTCAACCTAACATACAGCTCACACTGTCTCAACCTAACCTACAGCTCACACTATGTCTCAACCTAACCTACAGCTCACACTATGTCTCAACCTAACCTACAGCTCACACTGTCTCAACCTAACCTACAGCTCACACTATGTCTCAACCTAACATACAGCTCACACTGTCTCAACCTAACATACAGCTCAAACACTGTCTCAACCTAACCTACAGCTCACACTATGTCTCAACCTAACCTACAGCTCACACTATGTCTCAACCTAACCTACAGTTTATTTCTCCCCCAGAGACCAACCACCTTGCCCAACCCATCTAGAATAAACACTAAACCTTGTCACACAGTCTTAGCCCCTACCACCTACACTCGGTTTGATCAATTCCACCCAACACTAGTGTGACATATAAAATGCCTCCTAAAAGTAAACGCTGAATGGCTGTTGCACTGCATCGCTCTAGTTTCAGTCGGTGTACTAGGTGCTGCATAGGTAGAGTAACTATACCGTCAGCTTTGGCCCACTAACTTAGACATATCCTGCACTTGACCCTGGCGGTTATAATAGAGGAGCTGTGGTTTCAACAATGCTGACTCCACACACACTTTACTACCTCTCCCCTCTTCCCCTCCTCACCCACACCCAGTGCTCTGACGCGACGTCGCCTCGTCTCGCCCCCCGCCTCTGTCGTCAGCACAGGAAAACACGCTGTGTGACAAAGTGTGTGTGTGTGTGTGTGTTCAAATATGTGTTTGCAAATGTTTGTGTGTCTGCGCAAGTGTGTGACTGAGAAAGCGTGTGTGTGTGTGTGTGTGTGTGTGTGTGTGTGTGTGTGTGTGTGTGTGTGTGTGTGTGTGTGTGTGTGTGTGTGTGTGTGTGTGTGTGTGTGTGGCCTTTCCTGGTTAACCTTGACCCGTGGGTCCGGGTGCTACGTGCTGTTTGACAAAGCTTGACTGGTGTCTTTCGAGGACAAGAGGCTTGTTGTACAATCCACAGGCCATGAGATAAGACCAGAGGATATCCTCGCCTTTACACCCTCTACTGCTGCACACATATGAAACAATACACACACACACGTTTTTAGAAACAATACACACACACACACACGTTTTAGAAACAATACACACACACACACGTTTTAGCAGCAACACACACACACACGTTTTAGAAACAATACACACACACACACACACGTTTTAGCAGCAACACACACACATTTTAGAAACAATACACACACACGTTTTGGAAACAATGTACACACGTTTTAGCCACAACACACACACACACACATTTTAGCAAACAGAAAAGCACTTGTTGATATGTCAAAAGTTTTCTGTGACTTGTCATTGTTTGGTAGGGACACGTTTTCTCTCCCCTAACTCAGTTGAACTTGGGCCTCAACCTTTTTTCCTCCCTCCCTCCCACGCTGTTGAGCTGAGTTTTTTTGGTCTCCCTCGCCAGTCGGAGGGGAGGTTAGCTCTCCCAGCTCTTATGAAAGCCGAACCTCTGGCTCGTCCTACCCTCCTCTCTTTCTCTTATTTCTCCCTCTCTTTTCCCCCTTCTCCCTCTTCTGCCCTCTCTCTAACTCTCTTTCTCAGCCCCCCTCTCTCTCTCTGTCTCAGTGGACACAGCTGGGAGTGATTATCCTTGTTGAGATATAGAAGCCCTGCCCCCCTGTCTCCCTATACGAGGCGCTCACTCATGGAAATGGCCTTGTTGAACCCGGGCTGCCGAGTGCATATATATATATACCTTCCTGCTCCCTGTACCGGCAGCTCAGGCTAGTGCGCTGTGGCTATGCTATGCCGCTGTGTCCTACAATCCCACAGTGGATTGTAGTGTTATGCTCGCTGCACAGACGGACAGACAGACAGACATGCTCGAACACACACACACACACGCGCTTTGTGTAATTGTTGTTTCACAAGTATGTAAAGCTGCATGGAAACTTTGACTTCTCTACGACACACACACACGCGTGTATATATATATAGTGTACGCACACAATTTAACTTGCCTATGGACACACGGGGACACACACGTATATACTGTACACACACTATTTAACTTAACGCTTAGCACACGTGCGCGCACACACTCTTTTTCAAACTTCCTCTCCCTCCTGCTCTCTCTCAATTCTCCGACACACACTTTCCGTCTCTCTCTGTCTGTCTCTGAATTTTCACAATCTCATTTTCCTTCTTTCTCTTGTTTGTCACGTTCCCCCACGTTCCCCCACGTTCCCCCTCGTTCCCCCTCTTTCCCGTTCACACTGCTTCTCCAGCATACCATTTCTCTCCTTCGTTCTCCTTTCCTCTTGTCCTGTTTATTCCTCTCTCATCTCTTTCTCAATCCCACTCCTTCTCTTTCCCTCTCTGCCCCCCCCCGTCCAGTCTCAGGGGCGTCTGCGCGGGAGTGCTCTGTGGGTCTACAGACTTTCAGCTAATGTCAGCAGTTTGGCTCGCAATGAGCCGTATATATTATCGCTCTCTCACGCAAGAGGCTCTCTTTCTGTCTACCTCTCTCCCTGCCTCTTAGTATCTATCTCTCTGCCTCTACCCCCATCCACCCTCTACTCTCTCTGTCAGTTGCCGTCTTTATGTATGAATCTAGTGGTCCACATTCTGCAGGTCTCCTCAGCCACCGACCAGAGTTTCACCCGCCAACACTCCCTGTATGGGGGTGGGTGTACCTAATTCCCTTAATAGTGTACTACGTTTGAGCAGAGTACTATGGGCCCCTGGTCCAACGCAGTACGCTATAATGCTATTGCGTGCTGTCTGGGACACAGTTCTGGGCAATGAAGATGAGTTGTGAGGGGGGAAAGTGTAGGAAAGCATGTCCAAAGTTTTGGAAAAAGTCTTGGAAAGATGGGTGGAGATGGGATTTAGTTCGACACTCAAATTTGTTTAGGACCAACTCAAGACATGCTCCAGTAGTTTGATTAGGGGCCCTCCTGGAGCCCCCTGCTGTAGTGTTGGGAGAGGCAAACACACACCCATGGGGACAGAGGCCCCAGATGTGCCCTGCCCTCTGGGTTACCCTAAACACACCCTCCTCCCCCACACGGCCTCTCTTTCCCACCGGGACATGGAAGGGTGGGTGTGTTTGTGCGTGTGTGTGTGTTGCGTAACAGGAGAGAATGTCGTGGTGTGTGTTTGAAAAGAAACGTGGGGAATCCTGTACCTCTTCCCTTATACCTCCTCTTTCATGTTTCCGATCCCTCTGTTGGCAATAGCATCACCTTGTGCTTTTCTATCTCTCTCTCTCTCTCTCACGCTTTTAGGACATCTTGGCTTCCAGGACAGCTTCGTCACATCGGGGGTCTTCAGTGTTGCTGAACTCGTGCGAGTCTCACAGAGTAAGTTTGTCCATCTTGTTATTTCAATCTCTATCTCTTTTTCTCTCCCTGACCCTCCCTCCCTCTCTCTCTCTTTCCTTCCCTCCCTCTCTCTCTCTTTCCCTCCCTCCCTCTCTCTCTCTTTCCCTCCCTCCCTCTCTCTCTCTTTCCCTCCCTCCTCTCTCTCTCTCTCTCTCTTTCCTTCCACCACTCCCTCTTTCCCTGTCCCCATCCCTCTCTTTCCCTCCCTCCCTCTCTTTCTCTCTCTCTTTCTCTCCCTCTCTCTCTTTTTTCCCTCTCTCTCTCCCTCTCTCTTTCCCTCTCTTCCTCCCTCCCTCTCTCTCTCTTCCATTCTCCCTGTCTCTCCCCCTTCCACAAAGAGATCCCTGCAGGCTGTGATTTGATTGCAGATCTGCCATCGATATGGTCCGGCCCACTAATGCAATTTATCAGGACCAGTACGGAGAGCCCCCCCACACACACACACACAGACATACTCTCTTAATGAACTAAGAGCAAACCCCAAATCTCTCCCAAATCAGACAGTCGGCTAAAAGCAAAGACCCAGATCAACTAAGATCTGGGCCCTTATTCCCAAAGGACTGATAGGACCAGTTGCCTTTTGGATCATAAGGAAATAATACATGGGGGGGACCTGATCCTAGATCAGCACTCCTACCCTGAGCCGCTGCAATACACGCCCTGGAGTCCCTTTTATTTCAGGTAAGGCTGGAAGTGAACTAAAACAAGACCAGGCACCCGTCTGCTGTGGCATCATAGCTGGTCCCCAAGACCCGACAAGAAGGCCTACGTAATGATCGACTGGTGTGTCGTGTTGGGATTGGGGGTCTCTGTAGGACCTGCGTGTAAAAGCCCTCTAGGGGAAGGAGAATGGGGCAACGAGAAAGTGAAGGGGTGAGAAAGAGGTGAGGGACGTGGCGAGACGAAGTACTGAGCAAAAGAAAGCCATCGTCGTCATTCGGATAAGGAGGAGGAGACGGGAAAGACAAAAGAGAGAGATGGGAGGAGAGGCAGAGTGAGAGAGGGAGGGGAGGGGAGGCAAACGTGACCTTTAAAAAGTGCCGTCTACGCGCAACACGGGGCGGTAGAGAGAGGGGGGTAGAGAGTGAGGGAGGGATGGATGGAGGGAGGAGAGTGACAGAGTGCAGAACAATCCATACAGCCCTGTCGATAGCCCCCGCTAACAATAGCCCATTGAAAGTGCCTGTCAGCACTCCGGCTGGAGCCCCTTTTGATCAAAGGTGCATTGATGACCACCCTACCACACACACACACACACACACACACACACAGGCACACACACACACTGTCGTGACTCAATACTGGGCTGGGCCGCACCACACCTAGGACCAGCCATAGTGGGGATGGTCAGGGAGATGCGGGGGGAGGTGAGACGGGGGGGGGGGAGTTGGGGGAGACCGGAGTGCCAAGGGGATCCAGACAGGGCGGACCCGGGCAGCCGGCCTACCGTGTGAATCCCCCCCCCACTAGGATTTTGACCTACACACACACATAGGCACACACACACAACCCACCCCCTTCTCAGTCTCACAGAGCTGGCACCCAGGTCTTGGCCCTCTCCAGATGCCTCCATTGTGTTGGCAGAGGACAGGGTAGGGCAGGGCAGACCCATCGTGTGTGTGTGTGTGTGTGTGTGTGTGTGTGTGTGTGTGTGTGTGTGTGTGTGTGTGTGTGTGTGTGTGTGTGTGTGTGTGTGTGTGTGTGTGTGTGTGTGTGTGTGTGTGTGTGTGTGTGTGTGTGTGTGTGTGAGAGAGACGTGTCAGGCAAGCAATCAGACAATCGTTTATTGTGGAGTTGTGTGTGTCTGTTTGGGACGAAACCAGAAGGATCTCTTGATCCTGAGTGTACAATAGGTTGTGTTCTATTGGGACGTGTGTGTGTGTGTGTGTGTGTGTGTGTGTGTGTGTGTGTGTGTGTGTGTGTGTGTAGCACTAGCTTGTGATATTAGTCTGATTAGCGCAGGCATAGCGCGGCCCCCGCATCAGAAGTCCTGGCATGTGATGGTTAACAAGATTAAGGAATATGCATAATGGATCTGGTTCTATGAAGAGCTGGGCTTTTATCCCAACATCTGTGACACGGGTGGGGGTGGGGTGGGGGGGTAGGTAGAAGAAAGGAAGTTACTGGGTGGCATATGTTTTCTGGAAGATTTCTTTCTCTTTCTCTCTCTCTCTCTCTCTTACAAACTTTTTATTTCGCTGTTTCTCGCTATCTCTCTCTCTCTCTCTCTCTCTCTCTCTCTACCACGCTCTCTCTCTCTCTCTCTCTCTCTCTCTCTCTCTCTCTCTCTCTCTCTCTCTCTCTACCATGCTCTCTCTCTCTACCATGCTCTCTCTCTCTCTCTCTCTCTCTCTCTCTCTCTCTCTCTCTCTCTCTCTTCTCTCTTTCTCTCGCTCTCTCTCTCTACCACGCTCTCTCTCTCTCTCTCTCTCTCTCTCTCTCTCTCTCTCTCTCTCTACCACGCTCTCTCTCTCTCTCTCTCTCTCTCTCTCTCTCTCTCTCTCTCTCTCTCTCTCTCTCTCTCTCTCTCTCTCTCTTTCTCTCGCTCTCTTCCAGCCACAACATAGCCACAAGGGAACTTTATTCACTTAGCTACTGTACATCTGACTGACTGTGTGTGGCCCTTAAAGCTAACAGTCTAGAAAGGTTTTTTCTTCTAAATGCCAATACATAATAAATCAAGTATGGAATGAAGTGTTGTGTTGAATATATCAAATAAAATGCCTTTGCCAATCAACAGGTCAGGCAAAGAATACTGTAAACCTTTAATACACAGACACAGTGCACATGAGACAGACCTACAGGGCTGGAACAAAACCCTGCTACAGGAAACTCCTGCCTCCTGACACGGTCCATACGAGTGCACTCCAGGTTCTCTCCATCTTGAAGACGATCACAGACACACTGTCCAGCACTCTATCTGGCCATATAGAGCAATCCCCTTCCAGATCCCCCTCCCCCCAAAACATTGACAGCACCCGTGGTTTGCCGAAGGGTGCCTGGTCTTAAATAGCCACTGGCCCAAAGTGTCCATATCTACCCAGTCAGCAAAGCTGTATCTGTGTGTATCTGTGTGGGTGGGGTCGACGGGTCTCTCTAAGGGGATTGCTCTATATGGCCAGATAGAGTGCTGGACAGTATACACAGCCATGACTTTGGTGGACACGCACACACACACACACACACACACATACACTTCCTGAGCGAATGTGTGTGTTTTTGCTTTTTTTTTTGTGGAACAGTTGGCATCAGAAAGCTGATGCACTTTAGCGTAATTCCAGTGGAAGTGTGGAGGTGCACGTAAGGTCGACATTACGACGCTCCGTGTGTGTGTGTGTGTGTGTGTGTGTGTGTGTGTGTGTGTGTGTGTGTGTGTGTGTGTGTGTGTGTGTGTGTGTGTGTGTGTGTGTGTGTGTGTGTGTGTGTGTGTGTGTGTGCGTGCGTGGAACCAGGCAGGGGTGGAGGGGTTGACTTGTGCACAGTGCAGAAGATGAGAGGTCGTTCATGGTATTGAATGGGGCGACACCCCCCCCTCCCCACCCACCCCCGTCTGTATGGCAGTGTGACCTTGGCTTTGTGCACCCATTACACAATTCAGTGGCAGGGCCCAATCGAATCTGCTTCTGTCGATCAATATCCTATTAAAGCACCACACAAAAAAAACTAGAGAGAGGGAGGGTGGAGAGAGCGAAATGAAAGTCTTCATAAAGTTAGTGGTTATAGCTACATCGTTTTTTACATTTATTTTGGTAGTCGTGACTTGGGCGGAATTGTAATTGTCCTGTTCATTACCGGGCCCGGGTAATTTGGGCGATCGGGTATCGCCCTTTCCTTTCCATGCCTCCCTTTTTCCCTCTCTCCTCCCTTACCTATCTATGTCTCGTACATTCTATTCTACGTACATTCTATCCGTCTCTTCTGAGACAGTGTTCCTCTAATCTAGTTCACTGGTCCTTCTAGACATTCCCAATCAAATGCAGTATCACTACTTTGTCATGCCACACAGTCATGGGTTTATCTCTGTAGCCCAGTGCCAGTTTGACCAGGGCACCCTGTCGAGGCAGTGCCAGTTTAACCAGGGCACCCTGTCGAGACAGTGCCAGTTTAACCAGGGCACCCTGTCGAGACAGTGCCAGTTTGACCAGGAAACCCTGTCGAGACAGTGCCAGTTTGACCAGGGCACCCTGTCGAGACAGTGCCAGTTTAACCAGGGCACCCTGTCGAGACAGTGCCAGTTTGACCAGGGCACCCTGTCGAGACAGTGCCAGTTTGACCAGGGCACCCTGTCGAGACAGTGCCAGTTTAACCAGGGCACCCTGTCGAGACAGTGCCAGTTTGACCAGGGCACCCTGTCGAGACAGTGCCAGTTTAACCAGGGCACTCTGTCGAGGCAGTGCCAGTTTAACCAGGGCACCCTGTCGAGACAGTGCCAGTTTGACCAGGGCACCCTGTCGAGACAGTGGCAGTTTAACCAGGGAACCCTGTCGAGACAGTGGCAGTTTAACTAGGGAACCCTGTTCGAGACAGTGGCAGTTTAACCAGGGAACCCTGTCGAGACAGTGGCAGTTTGACCAGGGAACCCTGTCGAGACAGTGGCAGTTTGACCAGGGAACCCTGTCGAGACAGTGGCAGTTTAACCAGGGAACCCTGTCGAGACAGTGGCAGTTTGACCAGGGAACCCTGTCGAGACAGTGGCAGTTTGACCAGGGAACCCTGTCGAGACAGTGGCAGTTTAACCAGGGAACCCTGTCGAGACAGTGCCAGTTTAACCAGGGAACCCTGTCGAGACAGTGCCAGTTTAACCAGGGAACCCTGTCGAGACAGTGCCAGTTTAACCAGGGAACCCTGTCGAGACAGTGCCAGTTTAACCAGGGAACCCTGTCGAGACAGTGCCAGTTTAACCAGGGAACCCTGTCGAGACAGTGCCAGTTTGACCAGGGAACCCTGTCGAGACAGTGCCAGTTTAACCAGGGCACCCTGTCGAGACAGTGGCAGTTTGACCAGGGAACCCTGTCGAGACAGTGGCAGTTTAACCAGGGAACCCTGTCGAGACAGTGCCAGTTAGACCAGGGAACCCTGTCGAGGCAGTGCCAGTTTAACCAGGGCACCCTGTCGAGACAGTGCCAGTTAGACCAGGGCACCCTGTCGAGACAGTGGCAGTTTAACCAGGGAACCCTGTCGAGACAGTGGCAGTTTAACCAGGGAACCCTGTCGAGACAGTGGCAGTTTAACCAGGGAACCCTGTCGAGAAAGTGGCAGTTTAACCAGGGAACCCTGTCGAGACAGTGGCAGTTTGACCAGGGAACCCTGTCGAGACAGTGGCAGTTTAACCAGGGAACCCTGTCGAGACAGTGCCAGTTTAACCAGGGCACCCTTTGAGTGCCAGTTTGAAGGGCACCCTGTCGAGACAGTTTAACCAGGGCACTCTGTCGAGGCAGTGCCAGTTTAACCAGGGCACCCTGTCGAGACAGTGCCAGTTTGACCAGGGCACCCTGTCGAGACAGTGGCAGTTTAACCAGGGAACCCTGTCGAGACAGTGGCAGTTTAACTAGGGAACCCTGTTCGAGACAGTGGCAGTTTAACCAGGAACCCTGTCGAGACAGTGGCAGTTTGACCAGGGAACCCTGTCGAGACAGTGGCAGTTTGACCAGGGAACCCTGTCGAGACAGTGGCAGTTTAACCAGGGAACCCTGTCGAGACAGTGGCAGTTTGACCAGGGAACCCTTTGGCAGTTTGACCAGGGAACCCTGTCGAGACAGTGGCAGTTTAACCAGGGAACCCTGTCGAGACAGTGCC
This sequence comes from Oncorhynchus keta, assembly GCF_023373465.1. NCBI lineage: Eukaryota > Metazoa > Chordata > Actinopteri > Salmoniformes > Salmonidae > Oncorhynchus > Oncorhynchus keta. The sequence continues at coordinate 52,647,584 of NC_068421.1, read as the reverse complement.
AGTTTAACCAGGGAACCCTGTCGAGACAGTGGCAGTTTAACCAGGGAACCCTGTCGAGACAGTGGCAGTTTAACCAGGGAACCCTGTCGAGACAGTGGCAGTTTAACCAGGGAACCCTGTCGAGACAGTGCCAGTTTAACCAGGGAACCCTGTCGAGACAGTGCCAGTTTAACCAGGGAACCCTGTCGAGACAGTGCCAGTTTAACCAGGGCACCCTGTCGAGACAGTGGCAGTTTAACCAGGGAACCCTGTCGAGACAGTGGCAGTTTAACCAGGGAACCCTGTCGAGACAGTGGCAGTTTGACCAGGGAACCCTGTCGAGGCAGTGCCAGTTTAACCAGGGCACCCTGTCGAGACAGTGCCAGTTAGACCAGGGCACCCTGTCGAGACAGTGGCAGTTTAACCAGGGAACCCTGTCGAGACAGTGGCAGTTTAACCAGGGAACCCTGTCGAGACAGTGGCAGTTTAACCAGGGAACCCTGTCGAGAAAGTGGCAGTTTAACCAGGGAACCCTGTCGAGACAGTGGCAGTTTGACCAGGGAACCCTGTCGAGTGGCAGTTTAACCAGGGAACCCTGTCGAGACAGTGCCAGTTAGACCAGGGAACCCTGTCGAGACAGTGCCAGTTTAACCAGGGAACCCTGTCGAGACAGTGCCAGTTTGACCAGGGAACCCTGTCGAGACAGTGCCAGTTTAACCAGGGAACCCTGTCGAGACAGTGCCAGTTTAACCAGGGAACCCTGTCGAGACAGTGCCAGTTAGACCAGGGCACCCTGTCGAGACAGTGCCAGTTTAACCAGGGAACCCTGTCGAGACAGTGCCAGTTTAACCAGGGCACCCTGTCGAGACAGTGCCAGTTTAACCAGGGAACCCTGTCGAGACAGTGCCAGTTTAACCCCCTGTCGAGACAGTGCCAGTTAGACCAGGGCACCCTGTCGAGACAGTGCCAGTTTGACCAGGGCACCCTGTCGAGACAGTGCCAGTTTAACCAGGGAACCCTGTCGAGACAGTGCCAGTTTGACCAGGGAACCCTGTCGAGACAGTGCCAGTTTGACCAGGGCACCCTGTCGAGACAGTGCCAGTTAGACCAGGGCACCCTGTCGAGACAGTGCCAGTTTAACCAGGGCACCCTGTCGAGACAGTGCCAGTTAGACCAGGGCACCCTGTCGAGACAGTGCCAGTTTAACCAGGGCACCCTGTCGAGACAGTGCCAGTTAGACCAGGGCACCCTGTCGAGACAGTGCCAGTTTAACCAGGGCACCCTGTCGAGACAGTGCCAGTTTAACCAGGGCACCCTGTCGAGACAGTGCCAGTTAGACCAGGGCACCCTGTCGAGGCAGTGCCAGTTTAACCAGGGCACCCTGTCGAGGCAGTGCCAGTTAGACCAGGGCACCCTGTCGAGACAGTGCCAGTTTGACCAGGGCACCCTGTCGAGACAGTGCCAGTTTAACCAGGGCACCCTGTCGAGACAGTGGCAGTTTGACCAGGGAACCCTGTCGAGACAGTGCCAGTTTAACCAGGGCACCCTGTCGAGACAGTGCCAGTTAGACCAGGGCACCCTGTCGAGGCAGTGCCAGTTAGACCAGGGCACCCTGTCGAGGCAGTGCCAGTTTAACCAGGGCACCCTGTCGAGGCAGTGCCAGTTTAACCAGGGCACCCTGTCGAGGCAGTGCCAGTTTAACCAGGGCACCCTGTCGAGGCAGTGCCAGTTTAACCAGGGCACCCTGTCGAGACAGTGCCAGTTTAACCAGGGCACCCTGTCGAGGCAGTGCCAGTTAGACCAGGGCACCCTGTCGAGGCAGTGCCAGTTTAACCAGGGCACCCTGTCGAGGCAGTGCCAGTTTAACCAGGGCACCCTGTCGAGGCAGTGCCAGTTTAACCAGGGCACCCTGTCGAGGCAGTGCCAGTTTAACCAGGGCACCCTGTCGAGACAGTGCCAGTTTAACCAGGGCACCCTGTCGAGACAGTGCCAGTTTAACCAGGGCACCCTGTCGAGGCAGTGCCAGTTAGACCAGGGCACCCTGTCGAGGCAGTGCCAGTTTGACCAGGGCACCCTGTCGAGGCAGTGCCAGTTTAACCAGGGCACCCTGTCGAGACAGTGCCAGTTTAACCAGGGCACCCTGTCGAGACAGTGCCAGTTTGACCAGGGCACCCTGTCGAGACAGTGCCAGTTTAACCAGGGCACCCTGTCGAGGCAGTGCCAGTTAGACCAGGGCACCCTGTCGAGACAGTGCCAGGAGGCACCACATAGACACCTGGGGCCGGATTCACAAAACCTTCAGAAGAAATGTCTTCTTAACTGCCATTTTGACCACTTCTTTTGCCATACCCCCGACGGCAGAGACCGACTCGGCCGCTCTCGCCCATCCTCTCTTTTTGGTGTCTGCAGTGACCACGCAGTGTTCAAGTCTCCCCAACAGAAACCTTTTCCTGGCTGCTGTTTCCTCCACCGTCACTTCAACCTCTTGTTTGCTTGACTTTTTAATTGCGCTTTCCTTGGTTATCCATTTTTGATTTTGATGTACAGTAGCTAACGTTAGTCTGTAAGATAACGTGTGACACATTTTTATTCTTGAGGCATTAAGCAAATAAATACATGTAATATAATGTAAATATCAACACTTTGTTATGGTGGGTTAGATCCTATCATCCCTGTCATTAGATTCTATCATCCCTGTCATTAGATCCTATCATCCCTGTCATTAGATTCTATCATCCCTGTCATTAGATCCTATCATCCCTGTCATTAGATCCTATCATCCCTGTCATTAGATTCTATCATCCCTGTCATTAGATCCTATCATCCCTGTCATTAGATCCTATCATCCCTGTCATTAGATCCTATCATCCCTGTCATTAGATCCTATCATCCCTGTCATTAGATCCTATCATCCCTGTCATTAGATTCTATCATCCCTGTCATTAGATCCTATCATCCCTGTCATTAGATTCTATCATCCCTGTCATTAGATCCTATCATCCCTGTCATTAGATTCTATCATCCCTGTCATTAGATCCTATCATCCCTGTCATTAGATCCTATCATCCCTGTCATTAGATTCTATCATCCCTGTCATTAGATCCTATCATCCCTGTCATTAGATCCTATCATCCCTGTCATTAGATCCTATCATCCCTGTCATTAGATCCTATCATCCCTGTCATTAGATTCTATCATCCCTGTCATTAGATCCTATCATCCATGTCATTAGATTCTATCATCCCTGTCATTAGATCCTATCATCCCTGTCATTAGATCCTATCATCCCTGTCATTAGATTCTATCATCCCTGGCATTATATCCTATCATCCCTGTCATTAGATCCTATCATCCCTGTCATTAGATCCTATCATCCCTGTCATTAGATCCTATCATCCCTGTCATTAGATCCTATCATCCCTGTCATTAGATCCTATCATCCCTGTCATTAGATCCTATCATCCCTGTCATTAGATCCTATCATCCCTGTCATTAGATCCTATCATCCCTGTCATTAGATTCTATCATCCCTGTCATTAGATCCTATCATCCCTGTCATTAGATCCTGTCATCCCTGTCATTAGATCCTATCATCCCTGTCATTAGATCCTATCATCCCTGTCATTAGATCCTATCATCCCTGTCATTAGATCCTATCATCCCTGTCATTAGATCCTATCATCTCTGTCGCATTAAATCCTATCATCCCTGTCACATTAGATCCTATCATCCTTGTCACATTAGATCCTATCATCCCTGTCATTAGATCCTATCATCCCTGTCATTAGATCCTATCATCCCTGTCATTAGATCCTATCATCCCTGTCATTAGATCCTATCATCTCTGTCGCATTAGATCCTATCATCCCTGTCACATTAGATCCTATCATCCTTGTCACATTAGATCCTATCATCCCTGTCATTAGATCCTATCATCCCTGTCATTAGATCCTATCATCCCTGTCATTAGATCCTATCATCCCTGTCATTAGATCCTATCATCCCTGTCATTAGATCCTATCATCCCTGTCATTAGATCCTATCATCCCTGTCATTAGATCCTATCATCCCTGTCATTAGATCCTATCATCCCTGTCATTAGATCCTATCATCCCTGTCACATTAGGCTTATTTATTAGTTGTCACTGATGTCAATGCCACATAAGAAGATATTTACGAAGTTCCTAAAAAAAAAACTACATATTCCTAAGAACATTGGAATTGCATTTACGAACTATCGTGAACTTCTTATTTTTTGTCATAAGCAGCTTCTTAAGTTCTTTTCGTAAGTAATGTTTTGTGAATCCGGCCCCAGGGCAACACACGCCTCGACCAATGGTGTCCACCTGCAGGTCATCTGCTAATAGTGGCCCACCATAGACACACACACACACGTATTTTCAAGCGCATGAATACACACGAGTACACTCACACACACTCTATCTAAAAACTAGTTGGCACCATGCTAGTATTAGTGGCAAACAGCACCCATTTCAAGGGGCATGCCCACCTGGGATCCCTCCAACACACACACACACACACACACACACACACACACACACACACACACACACACACACACACACACACACACAATGGGGCCTTGGCATGGACACCCAGAGACCAGACGACTGGGAAGAACAGGGTGAGCAAATGAATGAATAATGGAAGAGAGAAGGGCTGGCAACGCTTTCCCTCCATCCTGCCATCCTTCTATCCAACCCCCCCCTTCACCCTCAGCCACTCTGTCTGCCCCCTGGCACTCCCTGGCACCACCTCTGGGGAGACTTAATGCACACACACATCACATACACACACACACACACACACACACACACACCTTCATCCACCACACGGTGTGCCAGCCTTGCCAACCCCAACAGCATCACCATGCCCCGACCGGCTCCTGTGCCAGTGGGCAGTGCCATCTGGGCGCCACACACAGCTACTGGCGGTACTGGTGTACGGGGTTAAGCAGTGCAGCTGGTATTGCTCTGGTGGCTGTGCCACAGTAGCAGCACTCAATAACGGGTGTTAAAATATACAGTGCCTTCAGAATGTCTTCATTGGCCTAAAAAACAATAGCCCATAATGTCCAAGTGGGGAAGGATGTTTTTGGAAATGAATCAAACAAACAAAAAGGTGAAATGTCTTCTGTCAAATAAGTGTTCAACCCCTTTGTCATGCCAAGCCTAAATAAGTTCAGGAGTAAAAAAAAAAGTTGCATGGACACTCTGTGTGCAATGATGGTGTTTAACATGATTTTGGAATGGCTACCTCATCTCTGCACCCCACATATACAATTTCAAACACAGATTTAACCACATAGACCAGGGAGGTTTCCCGATGCCTCGCAAATAAGGGCAGCCGTTGGCAGATTTTTTAAATTTTTTTAAAGCAGACATTGAATATCCCCTTTGAGCATGGTGAAGTTATTAATTCCACTTTGGATGGTGTATCGATACACCCAGTCACTACAAAGATAGACTACCTTCCTAACTCAGTTGCCAGAGAGTAAGGAAACCGCTCAGGGATTTCACCATGAGGCCAATAGTGACTTTAAAACAGTTACGGAGTTTAATGGCTGTGATAGGAGGAAAACTGAGGATGGATCAACCACATTATAGTTACTCCACAATACATGTACTAACCTAAGTGACAGAGTGAGAAGAAGGAAGTCTGTACAGAATAAAACATATTCCAAAACATGTGTCCTGTTTGCAATAAGGCACTAAAGTAAAACTGTAAAAAAAAAAAGTAAGAAATTAAGTTTTTTATGAATATAAAACGTTACGTTTGGGGCAAACACAACACATCACTGATTACAGTACCACTCATATTTTCAAGCATGGTGGTGGCTGCATCATGTTATGGGTATGCTTGACTAGGGAGGTTTTTAAAGATAAAATTAAACGGAATAGAGCTAAGCACAGGCAAAATCCTAGAGGGAAACCTGGTTCAGTCTGATTTCCAACAAAAACTGGGAGATAAATTCACCTTTCACCAGGACAATAACCTAAAACACAAATCCAAAGATACTCTGGGAGTCGCTTACCAAGACGACATTGAACGTTCCCGAGTGGCCTAGTTACAGTTTTGACTTAAATCGGTTTGAAAATCTATGGCAAGACTTGAAAATGTCTGTCGAGCAATGATCAACAACCAATTTGACAGAGCTTGAAGAACTTGAAACATGATAATGTGCTAATATTGTACAATCCAGGTATGTAAAGCTCTTAAAGACTTACCCAGAAAGACTCACAGCTGTAATCACTGCCAAAGGGGATTCTGACATGGGGTGTCAATACTCATGTAAATGACATGTTTCTGTATTTCAGTTTTAATAAATAAAAAATCCCTGAAACATGTTTGTCATTATGGGATATTGTGTTTAGGTGGGTGAGATAAAAAAAATAAAAAATACATGGAATTCAGGCTGTAACACAACAAATGTGGAGTAAGTAACTGGGGTATGAATAATTTGTGTGTGTGTGTGTGTGTGTGTGTGTGTGTGTGTGTGTGTGTGTGTGTGTGTGTGTGTGTGTGTGTGTGTGTGTGTGTGTGTGTGTGTGTGTGTGTGTGTGTGTGTGTGTGTGTGTGTGTGCGTGCGTGCGTGCGCATATGGGTGTGAGAAGCCCCACCAGGAGTGTGTGTGTGTGCGTATGGGTGTGAGAAGCCCCACCAGGAGTGTGTGTGTGTGCGTGCGTATGGGTGTGAGAAGCCCCACCAGGAGTGTGTAGGTGTGTGTGTGTGCGTATGTGTGTGAGAAGCCCCACCAGAAGTGTGTGTGTGTGTGTGTGTGTGTGAGAAGCCCCACCAGGAGTGTGTGTATGTTAAGTCCAGGAGCAGGTCTGCAGGGCAGCAACAGAGAGAAAACACAGCGGCGCTGACCAAGCAGAAAAACTCAAGTCCTGTCAGGGCCTCTCTCTCTCCCTCTCAAGTCCTGTCAGGGCCTCTCTCTCTCCCTCTCTCTCTCTCCCTCTCTCTCTCTCTCTCTCTCTCTCTCTCTCTCTCTCTCTCTCTCTTACACTCTCTCAATCTGGAAAGGAGAGGAGGAGGGGATGGAGGGAGGAGAAGCTCCTCTCTCTCTCTCTCTCTCTCTCTCTCTCTCTCTCTCTCTCTCTCTCTCTCTCTCTCTCTCTCTCTCTCTCTCTCTCTCTCTCTCTCTCTCTCTCTCTCTCTCTCTCTCTCTCTCCTCTCTCTCCTCTCTCTCCTTTTCCCTCGCATCTCCTCCCTCTGTAGCCGTTCGCTCATCCCATCATGCCATTACACTCTCCGTCAATAAAGCGATGGAAAGGAGAGGAGGAGGGATGGAGGGAGGAGAAGCTCGGGGGCTCTCTCTCTCTCGCTCTCTAGTTGCTGGGCGGATGTCCGGGTTTGAAGTTGATTGCTGCCTTTGTTGTCAAATGCTTCAATTTGAAAATCCGCTCGAACAAAGGAGAGGTTTTTTTCTCCTTTCTCCCTCTTCTCTTTTTTCTAAAGACTGCCCTCACAGCTTTTGTGGAGGTTTAGATCCCCGGTGTCTGGCTGGATTGGGGGGGGGGGGACCGGTGAGGTGAGGGGGGCGTGGGGAGGAAATGGCAGCCTCTTTGGTAGTGGACCACACTGGAGAGCGAGAGGGGAGGGAGAGGGGGAGGGATAAATAGAGAGGCTAGCAAACAGATGGGCCAATTGTACAGCAGCACCACCTTGTCGCGGCACTAGTGTGCACTAGTTTGTGTGTTTGCCTTTGTCTCTCTCTCGCACACACACACCTACCGTCTGAGACACATTCCTTTGCACTAAAGTGGCTAATGAGTAGATTGAGCTGATTGAAACATTTCGCTAATGCTAAACTTCCTTCCTGCACCGGCAAGGTACAACCAAGGTAGTCTGACAGATATGGTGGGAGAGAAGGGAGAACGGCTCCGTCAGAGAGAGGGAGAAAAGAGAGACGGGAGAGAGAGAGAGGAAGGCTCCGTCAGAGAGGGAGAGCGAGGGAGGGAGAGCGAGGGAGGGAGAGCAATGGAGGGAGAGCGAGGGAGGGAGAGCGAGGGAGGGAGAGCGCGAGAGCGAGAGAGAGAGAGAGAGAGAGAGAGAGAGAGAGAGAGAGAGAGAGAGAGAGAGAGTCAGAGAGAGAGTCAGAGAGAGAGAGAGATCAATGCAGGCCTGATAGCTACAGGTTTCATTTGGAATCCTCCAGGAGGCAAAAAGCACTTGATAAAGCCCTTAAGAGGTAGAGACTGCGGATTACCTTTATGATTGATTTCCATTCCAGTCAGACAGACTGCAGCGTTGGTCATTTTTCTCCTCTCTCCCTTTATCCTGCCTCCCTCTCTTTCTCATCCCTCTATCCCACTGGTTCCGAAGGAAGGGCCCTCGCTGTACACCTTTATTTCGATATCCCTCTTTCTTTCCCACTATCACTCTCCTCCTACTTTCCTCTCCTTCTATCCCCCTCTTTCCCTCTATCCATTTCTCTCTTTCCATCCCTCCTTCACTCTCTTTATCCCTCTCTCTACCCCCTTCCTTCCTCCATCCCTACACCCCCTCTCCCCCTTCCTTTCCTCCATCCATATACCCCCTCTCCCCCTTCCTTTCCTCCATCCCTACCCCCCTCCCCCTTCCTTCCTCCATCCCTACACCCCCTATCCCCCTCCCTTCCTTCCCTCCACCCCCTCCCCCCTTCGTTTCCTCCATCCCTACCCCCCCTCTCCCCCTCCCTTCCTCCATCCCTACACCCCCCTCTCCCCCTTCCTTCCTCCATCCCTACACCCCCCTCTCCCCCTTCCTTCCTCCATCCCTACACCCTCCCCCTCCCTTCCTCCATCCCTACCCCCCTCTCCCCCTCCCCTTCCTCCATCCTTACACCCCCCTGTCCCCCTCCCTTCCTCCATCCTTACACCCCCCCTCTGTCCCTACTCTCCCGCTCTCCTTCCATTCCTCTCTTTCTTCCTCTCCAGACTAGAGCTATAGGCTGAGTTACTGCAGCCCGGTGCCCAGGTTAGCTCTCTCACAAATTACTTCTGTGGCCCCCACTATTAGCCATGCAAATGTACCCTCCGCTTTACTGCCCGCCTCGTAAATAAACCCGCCAAGCCACTTTGGATTAGGAAGGGAGGGAGGATGAAGAGGAGATGGAATTTTGGAAATGACAGTGGCATTTTTGGGGGGGAGGGGGGGGGGGGTTATGGAATGACTACGCGGGACAGTGTTGATTTTTTTCGTAGTTATTGTTAGAGATGTTTGCTGGATGCTGCGTTGTGATGACACATGCACTATCGCGCTTTCTCCTCCCTCTCTTCCCTATCGTGCTCTCTCCCTCCTCTCTCCCTCCTCTCTCCCTCCTCTCTCCATCCCTCCCTCTCTCTCCGTCCCTCCCCCTCTCGCCCTCTCTCTCCATCCCTCCCCCTCTCGCCCTCTCTCTCCATCCCTCTCTCTCCCTCTCTGTCCATCCCTCCCTCCCTCCCTCTCTCCCTCTCTCTCCATCCCTCCCTCTCTTCCCTATCGTGCTCTCTCCCTCTCCTCTCTCCCTCCTCTCTCCCTGCCTCCCTCCCGTTCTCCATCCCTCCCTCTCTCTCCATCCCTCCCTCTCTCCCTCTCTCTCCCCATCCCTCCCCCTCTCTCCATCCCTCTCTCTCCATCCCTCTCTCTCCATCCCTCCCTCTCTCTCTCTCCATCCCTCCCTCTCTCCATCCCTCCCTCTCTCTCCATCCCTCTCTCTCCATCCCTCCCTCTCTCTCCATCCCTCCTTCTCTCCAGCCCTCCCTCTCTCTCCATCCCTCCCCCTCTCGCCCTCTCTCTCCATCCCTCTCTCTCTCTCTCCATCTCTCCCTCTCTCCCTCTCTCTCCATCCCTCCCCCTCTCCCCCCTCTCCATCCATCCCGTCCTCCCTTTCTCCCTCTTGCCCCTGTACCAGTGTCCTCTTCCAATGTTAATTAGGAACACCATTACCGTGTCTGTCACAGCCTCCTCCTCCTTCTCTTCCTCTCCTCCTCTTCCTCTCCTCTGTTTGGTATGCAGCGGCAACCCTCCTCCTCCCTCATCCCCTCCGCCTCACGTTTGCGCTGTCCTCATCAAAAATAGTGGTCCCTGTCACCATGAATATAAAGAGGCACCAACGCCTGCCTTTATGGACTGGCTGACAAAAGGCGCTCGATAGCATGCCAGCTAGTCCCACGGTGACCTACACACACACACACACACACACACACACACACACACACACACACACACACACACACACACACACACACACACACACACACACACACAAGAGTGAGTGAGCAGGCAGCGGGAAGGGAGACCTTTTTAGTGGGACACTTTGGTGCAACAAGGCGAACGAGGAACCGACCGCGTCTCAATAGTCAAAAAGTGGCTTCCTTTCCTCTTGTCTCCTCTCATCAGCACTGTACAGGTGGGAGCACATTCCCAATACTCCATGTTGCTCAGGTCTATTCTGTGTGTTTGGGATGAAGGAGATGACAAGAAGACAGGGAGAGGAAACACACGTTTGAAATGTAACACAACTAATGGTCTCCCTCCCTCTCCCTCTCTCCTCTCCCTCTCTCCTCTCCCTCTCTCCTCTCCATATCTCATCTCCCTCTCTCCTCCCTACTCTCCCTCTCTCCTCTCCCTCTCTCCTCTCCTCTCCCTCTCTCCCTCTCTCCTCTCCCTCTCCCTCTCTCCCTCTCTCCTCTCCCTCTCTCCTCTCTCCTCATCTCTCCTCATCTCTCCTCTCCCTCTCTCCTCTCCCTCTCTCATCCCCCTCTCTCCCTCTCTCCTCTCTCCTCATCTCTCCTCCTCTCTCCTCTCCCTCTCTCCTCTCCCTCTCTCCTCTCCATCTCTCATCTCCCTCTCTACTCTCCCTCTCTCCTCTCCTCTCCCTCTCTCCCTCTCCCTCTCCCTCTCTCCTCTCCCTCTCCCTCTCTCCCTCTCTCCTCTCCCTCTCTCCTCTCCTCATCTCTCCTCATCTCTCCTCATCTCTCCTCATCTCTCCTCTCACCTCTCCCTCTCTCATCTCCCTCTCTCCCTCTCTCCTCTCTCCTCATCTCTCCTCATCTCTCCCCTCCCTCTCTCCTCTCCCTCTCTCCTCTCTCCTCCTCTCTCCTCATCTCTCCTCCTCTCTCCTCATCTCTCCTCATCTCTCCTCTCCCTCTCTCCTCTCCCTCTCTCCTCTCCTTCTCTCCTCTCCCTCTCTCCTCTCCCTCTCTCCCTCTCTCCTCTCCTCTCCCTCTCTCCTCATCTCTCCTCATCTCTCCTCTCTCCTCTCCCTCTCTCCTCTCCCTCTCTCCTCTCTCCTCTCCCTCTCTCCTCATCTCTCCTCATCTCTCCTCTCTCCTCTCCCTCTCTCCTCTCTCCTCTCCCTCTCTCCTCATCTCTCCTCCTCTCTCCTCATCTCTCCTCATCTCTCCTCTCCCTCTCTCCTCTCCTTCTCTCCTCTCCCTCTCTCCTCTCTCCTCTCTCCTCTCCCTCACTCCCTCTCTCCTCTCCTCTCCTCTCCTCTCCCTCTCTCCTCATCTCTCCTCATCTCTGCTCTCTCCTCTCCCTCTCTCATCTCTCCTCATCTCTCCTCATCTCTCCTCTCTCCTCTCCCTCTCTCCTCTCTCCTCATCTCTCCTCATCTTCCCTCTCTCCTCTCTCTCCTCTCACTCTCTCCTCTCCCTCTCTCCTCTCCCTCTCTCCTCATCACTCCTCATCTCTCCTCATCTCTCCTCTCCCTCTCTCCTCTCCCTCTCTCCTTCTCTCCTCTCCCTCTCTCCTCTCTCCTGTCCCTCTCTCCTCTCCCTCTCTCCTCTCCTCTCCGTCTCTCCTCATCTCTCCTCATCTCACCTCATCTCTCCTTTCTCCTCTCCCTCTCTCCTCTCTCCTCTCCCTCTCTCATCATCTCTCCTCATCTCTCCTCATCTCTCCTCTCTCCTCTCCCTCTCTCCTCATCTCTCCTCATCTCTCCTCATCTTCCCTCTCTCCTCTCTCTCCTCTCACTCTCTCCTCTCCCTCTCTCCTCATCACTCCTCATCTCTCCTCTCCCTCTCTCCTCTCCCTCTCCCTCTCTCCTTCTCTCCTCTCCCTCTCTCCTCTCTCCTGTCCCTCTCTCCTCTCCTCTCCGTCTCTCCTCATCTCTCCTCATCTCACCTCATCTCTCCTTTCTCCTCTCCCTCTCTCCTCTCTCCTCTCCCTCTCTCATCATCTCTCCTCATCTCTCCTCATCTCTCCTCTCCCTCTCTCCTCATCTCTCCTCATCTCTCCTCTCCCTCTCTCCTCTCTCCTCATCTCTCCTCTCTCCTCTCTCCTCTCCCTCTCTCCTCTCTCCTCTCTCCTCTCCCTCTCTCCTCTCTCCTCTCCCTCTCTCCTCTCTCCTCTCCCTCTCTCCTCAACTCTCCTCTCCCTCTCTCCTCTCTCCTCTCTCCTCTCTCCTCTCCCTCTCTCCTCTCTCCTCTCTCCTCTCCCTCTCTCCTCATCTCTCCTCATCTCTCCTCTCTCTCTCTAGCCCCAATCGCAGCGGGGACGGGTCCTAACTTCTCGCTGGCGGACTTGGACAGCTCCTCCTACTACAGCATGAGCCCCGGGGCCATGAGGCGACCCTTACCAAGCACCTCCTCCAGCAGGTAACCACACACACACACACACACACACACACAGAATGAGAGGGACACACACGCAAACAGGCACACACACTCACGCACACACACAAGCATGCACCCGCACGCGTGCGCACACACACACACAGAACACACACACACACAGGGCTTGCTCATTCTCCGAGCAAGACCCTTACCTCACAGTGTGTATTTGCTCAAGCGCACGTTTGTGCTTTCAAACCAATGTGTGTGTTTAGGAGCGCATTTATGTGTGTTTCTCTCAAACGCAAACACACACACACACCCATTCTGACTCTGCCCGTTACTCAGGAGACAGCCCACGCACCGTGTAAGGTCTGAAAGAGCAGCTACACACACAGAGCCTGGAGGCACTGCTCACTGAACTGGGCTCAACCTCCAACCTACCATCTCCTGTACCGTACTCACATAATGACTGCAAGATATCCATCCTTTCTAATGGAAAGTGTTGCACTGTATACGCTCTAGCATACATACACACACACACACACACACACACACACTCTCCATGTGCATTGGTTAAACTTGCGCATGTTAAATGCACATGGGTTTGCATATGTGTATGCGCGGGCACTGTGCGTGCGGGTTCGGATGCACGTGCATGTGCGAGAGTATGTGTGCACACGTTGGCGCGCACGCATGTGTGTGTGTCTCAGCACACCCGTGTGCGTCAAGCCCACGTGAGCCAGCGGCCTCGCTCTCCGTCCAGCCTCCTCCCTACCGAAGCGAACACGGCTGAACAAGGAGACTGTGTGTGTGTGTGTGTGTGTGTGTGTGTGTGTGTGTGTGTGTGTGTGTGTGTGTGCGTGTGCGTGTGTGTGTGCGTGCCCCGCCTCTAATTATGCAATTAGGAGGGAAACCCGCCAGCAGACATCACACACACAAAATGTCAGAACCAACGGCAAGGGAAACAACTCACTGGTTTAGGGGTGCTTCCCCATTCGCACCCTAGTCCCTATATAGTGTACTTTTGATCTTAGCCCTATGGGATACCTATGGGCCCTGGTCAAAGGAAGTGCATCATATAAAGGGAATAGGGAGCCATTTGAGACGCCCCCTAGCAGTGGTCTGGTAGATATACACACACACCAGCACCAAACCACTGTCCATGTGTGGAGTGATACTGTGGGACAGGCTTTGATGGGAAGTAGCAGTAGCAGCCCAACACACACACTCACGTGCACAGACACACGGATGCATGCTTACATACAGACAGAATACACACACACACACCCGTTAACCCAAATGCTTATGCTACATCCTAACTGTATACACATCAAACACAAACATATACAGACCACCCCCCACACACACACACACACACACACATAACCTGGTAGACTCAGGCCAGCCGTGTGTGTCAGTCCCAGGCTCTTGATCCTTGGCCAGAGTTGCCACTGTTAAAGAGGATTACATTCATCTGGCCTGCCTCTCTCTCCGGGGGATGGCTGCATTCATCAGATGATACCCCTATGTACACACACACACACTCCATATTCTGGCCGGTGCAGAGCATGGAAGTTGATCCACATGCATGGGCACCAGACACAAAGAGATCAACCATTAAACGTACACACACACACACACACACTGTGTTTCTATAAAGACACCAGTGACAATATACTTCTTGTCGACACATTTAGATCATGACTGAATGTACGATTTTATGAGTGAAGATATTTAAACAGGCGTATTGTCATTCAACTCTAAGCGCTAAGGAATGGCCTCTGAATAGCACTGAAACATTGCTAGCAGGCGTTCACCCTTTTACCTGTGTGTGTGTGTGTGTGTGTGTGTGTGTGTGTGTGTGTGTGTGTGTGTGTGTGTGTGTGTCTGTGTGTCTGTGTTCCCACCAGCTCGGCCAAGAGGATCAAGTGTATGGAGGATGAGGTGGACAGTCCAGGAGAGGAGTCCTACTACCCGGGCCAGGGTCGCTCCCCGGGCAGCGGCAGCCAGGCCAGCAGCTGGCACGAAGTGGAACCAGGTACGTACTGCTGTAAGCTGCCAACCGACCTGCCCTTAATGCCAACACCCCTGTAACACACCTTTACCCTGATACCCTCCCTACTCTTACTACTACGACTGTACATAGCTCTTCTCCTCTGCTTTCAAGCTAGAGAGGGAGTTGTGTGTGTGTGTGTGTGTGTGTGTGTGTGTGTGTGTGTGTGTGTGTGTGTGTGTGTGTGTGTGTGTGTGTGTGTGTGTGTGTGTGTGTGTGTGTGTGTGTGTGTGTGTGTGTGTGTGTGTGTGTGTGTGTGTGTGTGTGTGTCAAGAGTGAGAATGCAGGATTGTGTGTTTGTGAAGGGTGAGAATGTAGGATTGTGTCTAAACAGTGAGGGGGAGAATCGTGTCCTGTCTCTTCCTTGTCTGTCTGAGTCTGTCTCGACCTCACGCGTTGGTGACGCGTGAGATTTCCATTCTTACATAAAGCGAAGTCTCACATGATCATTTTTTCAGAACCACTTTTGGACTTTATATACTTTTTTTTACAAAGGCGATCTGTCTTGATGGGCAATTTGCCATTTTGCAGCTTTCCTCTGGAAAGTCCAGTGTCCTACCCTGTGTGCTCACAAGCTCAGAATTTCAGGATGCTTTTACTTTATGGGTCACTTAATAGCGCCGCCGAGCCCATGGGCTTTTCCCCCTTCATTTTATGGCTCACCTTCATGGTATTAACGATGACATGAATACTATTACTAACATGTTGTGATCCATGAAGGGAGTGGTGCCGGGGTGTGTTTGTGATTTGGGAATTTTAGGGAGGAGTTGCTCAGAGGCCCGTCTTCAGAGTGCGAGGACTGGCGGCGGGTGTGTGTGTGTGTTCATTTTTCTATGGTGCGTCTGTGTTCGTGTTTCTGTTTCGTGTTCCAAGAGGATAGAAATTCGACACGGCGTCAACGAGTGCATGTCCTAGGCATGAGTTAAACAGGCTGTGCGTGTATGTTTGCTTACAGTGTGTGTGTGTGTGTGTGTGTGTGTGTGTGTGTGTGTGTGTGTGTGTGTGTGTGTGTGTGTGTGTGTGTGTGTGTGTGTGTGTGTGTGTGTGTGTGTGTGTGTGTGTGTGTGTGTGTGTGTGTGTGTGTGTGTGTGTGTGTGTGTGTGTGTGTGTGTGTGTGTGTGTGTGTGTGTATGCTTTTGTGAATGGGTGTGTGTGATTTGTATGTGTAACGTGACCCACGGCCAGCATTCCCTCACGGGAACAGGACTGACATGCATACTTAATTGATGAGGTAATGCTCCATATTCTCTCCTAACGCTACACTATATTCACCCTGCCTCTTTTTTTTTTTTTTTTCCCCTGTTTCTTTCCCCCCTTTCCTTTTGTCTCTCAAAAGCTGGATATAAACTGCGTGGCTCGCTAGCTAGTTCGTTCATCTCAAGACAAGGTAAAGATGCATTACTGTTTCCAATTTCACCTCCCGTCCTATGTTGCCCCTCCCCCAGTCCCCTAACCCCCCCCCCCTCCAAATCAGGAGGTTCTGTAGTTGGTTGTGGTATCGAGTTTTGTGGTTGGTGTTTTGTATTGTCCAGGTTTCCCCCCCACCTACCCTCCCCCCTCCACCTCTCCCTCACTGTGTGTGATTGTGACGAAAAATAGTGGGACTGACACAGATCCTTGCGGCACACCTTAGGCCTTATACCTGCACTGTGTCTGTACTGTAGCATGGGGCTCATATCCATTTGAATCCTGACTGTGCACCATGATATATACATTCAAGCGACTCCACCCATTTTATATCTTAAGTGTCTGTCAACAACTTCAGTACATATTGTCTACGTATTCAGAGCGAAATGTAGCTACACCTTCCCACCTCACAGCCCCCATCACCAACCGGGGTGTGGACTGTGTGTCTGTGTGTGTTTGCATACATTTTCCGTGAACATGTGTCTTGGTGCCTGTGTCCTTGTTTATCTACACCCCGAGTTGGAACACTACAAGCCGACACATGAATGTCTGCGTTACGCATGTCTGCCTGTTCGCATTCTCCCAATTGCTCGGGATTCCGATTTTCATCGTCATCCAAACCTCCAGCTTCACCCCCCTCCCCTTGTGTCATTTTCCCTTTGCCTTTGTCATCCTGTTGATCATTGCGATGTTGTTTGACGGTGGATTTGGCTCTTGTTGATGTCCAGTTGGCTTGCTTTTTTGGTTTGTTTGTGGTTACCGAGACGCGTGTGTGTGTGTGTGTGTGTGTGTGTGTGTGTGTGTGTGTGTGTGTGTGTGTGTGTGTGTGTGTGTGTGTGTGTGTGTGTGTGTGTGTGTGTGTGTGTGTGTGTGTGTGTGTGTGTGTGTGTGTGTGTTGAAACACTCGATGACATTGGGACAAGTGTGCCACATCAACAAGCTGCTGAAGTCTTGTCTGGTGTGTGTGGCCCTTTCCCCACGGTGGGGACAGTGTTATAATTAGCCGCAGCTCGTGAAAGTGTATCCCGCGGAACGGCATGCCATCCATTTCCCAGGTAACCCACGTCAGGTCTCAGGAACACGTCACTCACATGGACGCCTCGACGGGGCTTCGATAGCTAAGTGTCAGAGGGAGGGCGTGTGTGCGCGTCTCTGCATGTGTGTATTTTGTCTGCTTGGGAGTGTGTGAAGGGGGTTAAGCAATGCGCTGAGCTGTACGTCTCAACTGACTGTTCAAGGAAGAAGTTGTTTCATCAATTAACATGTCCAGAAGAAGACTTACTCAATCCACATATTTCATAGGTTAAAGTTCGGGAGCGTAATCGCATTTCATTTTATTTGAACATTACCTACACCCGCTTCCTGATATGTCTCCACCTATCAGAGAAGGCGTTGTGGAGCAGACATGACTCTGCACGTTGTTGTCCTTGGCATTGATAAGGCCGTCTGAACCTGCCCTGCTTGTCCCCTCGGGTAAAGGACCTTTCTCCATTATAGCCTGTCTGGCTGCTGTGCATGCCCACTTGCACACCCTGAGTTGGGGCAAAGCAGGGATAGCTTGGGCCTGATTGATGCTTGCCGGAGAAGAGGCCTCGGAAGCAGGGGAGACGGATGGACAGCAGAGAAAGACGAGGAGGGGGGCGGATGCTCGATACAGAATCGCCTGCCTGCCAGCCAGCAGGCTTGTCAATTTGTCAGAGGCAGGAGAGAGCAAAGGAGAGAGGGGGGATGGAGAGAGACGGAGGGAGAGAAGCG
This sequence comes from Oncorhynchus keta, assembly GCF_023373465.1. Lineage (NCBI taxonomy): Eukaryota > Metazoa > Chordata > Actinopteri > Salmoniformes > Salmonidae > Oncorhynchus > Oncorhynchus keta. Next base: position 52,629,845 of record NC_068421.1, on the reverse strand, counting down.
GCCCCTCTATGTGTAATAACGCCTCGGAATGGGGAAAGTGCTGAGTACAGCCCAGCTCTGATTCCACCTGACAGAATCTTTTTAAGTGTTCATTACTCACTCTCAGACTTCAGGCCCTTCACACACACACACACAAGCAAGAAAACACACAAGCAAGTACACACAGTTGCATTCCCACACACACACACACACACACACACACACACACACACACACACACACACACACACACACACACACACACACACACACACACACACACACACACACACACACACGCAATCTCTCTCTCAGTCCAGATGTTTTGCCTCCCAGTCTCAGCCCCTATACCCACTTTATCCTATTCATTCTCTCTCTCTCCCTCTCTACCTCGCTTTCCCTCTTCTCTATCTCACTTCACGCATACCTCCATGAATCTCTATCTCTTCTTGAATCACGTGCACCCAGAGCTTCTTGAGCACACGACCCCATTCCCTAGCACATGAAGAAGACTCTAGTCTACAATAGCTGCCTGCACACTGAACAGGGCTCTTACTGTTACAGCAGAAACTCTTTGAATATGATCCTGGCCATTAGCACACAAATCAACCTGTTGACTCCAGCCCAAGTCTGAGCCTCCTGCCCCTTCCAGACCCTCCAGCCTCTCCTATTGCTTGGTCTATGCTACTCTATTGGAGAGGGACCAGCCCAGCGGGCCTCTGAAGCTAGCTAGCTAGCTAGCTAGCCGCCGCTAACACCACTTCAAAGGACCAGGTACGGTAATGAATGGGCAGAATTGTTCTCCGAATGTTCTCCCCCTCAAAGAGCACGGCCAAAGTTTGGTCTGACCCCTCCCCTGTCTTTCATCTCTCTGCTTCACACAGCCCATGGGATCATGGTGTTTATGGTTCTGACGGCCCATGTGTGGTGCAATTGGTCACAAATCTCCTCGGGATTTGAAAAGGGCGACTCGTCTTTGGTGGCCACCCAAACGTCAGATGTTTTTTTTCCCATGCTTGACTGCCGCTCTCTCTCTCTAGAAGTTGTGGTTACTGTTGTTCGTGTTGTTTATGAGGCTGGGGCTTCAAATATATATATATATATATATATATATATATATATATATGCACTTCCAGTGGCTTTAGAGAAGGTGTTTGAGATCAAAGTAGACATTCAGCAATATGTCTGATAAGACTTGGGTTTCAATTGAATTGATAGGTCTTTATATGGTGAACAAGTGGGTATCTGAGGGATGAATGCTGTGTGCTTCTCAGCCATTGTGGAGCTTCTAATTGAGTGAAAGTGTATGTTGAATGTGGGTTTGTAGACCTGTGTTTGTTTGTCTGTGTGCCCTCTTGTTTCTTGATTGCTGGGATACTTTGTATGGTGTCAGTATGACCTGGTCTCTTTGTGTTGAAAGCAGCCAACCCTCTCCTCTTGATGTTCTCTAAACTGTGACTGTGTGTCCATCCTCCAACCTGCCCCCACCCCAGAGAAGTTTCCCCTAACTGGTCCAAGAGCAGATATTATTTACCCCCCAAATGGCTAAGGTTACGATTGGGGGCTATAGGATCAGTTTGCACAGCATATATATATATATACAGTGCCTTGCGAAAGTATTCGGCCCCCTTGAACTTTACGACCTTTTGCCACATTTCAGGCTTCAAACATAAAGATATAAAACTGTATTTTTTGTGAAGAATCAACAACAAGTGGGACACAATCATGAAGTGGAACGACATTTATTGGATATTTCAAATCAAAAACTGAAAAATTGGGCGTGCAAAATTATTCAGCCCCCTTAAGTTAATACTTTGTAGCGCCACCTTTTGCTGCGATTACAGCTGTAAGTCGCTTGGGGTATGTCTCTATCAGTTTTGCACATCGAGAGACTGAATTTTTTTCCCATTCCTCCTTGCAAAACAGCTCGAGCTCAGTGAGGTTGGATGGAGAGCATTTGTGAACAGCAGTTTTCAGTTCTTTCCACAGATTCTCGATTGGATTCAGGTCTGGACTTTGACTTGGCCATTCTAACACCTGGATATGTTTATTTTTGAACCATTCCATTGTAGATTTTGCTTTATGTTTTGGATCATTGTCTTGTTGGAAGACAAATCTCCATCCCAGTCTCAGGTCTTTTGCAGACTCCATCAGGTTTTCTTCCAGAATGGTCCTGTGTTTGGCTCCATCCATTTTCCCATCAATTTTAACCATCTTCCCTGTCCCTGCTGAAGAAAAGCAGGCCCAAACCATGATGCTGCCACCACCATGTTTGACAGTGGGGATGGTGTGTTCAAGGTGTTGCTTTTACGCCAAACTTGTGCAATATACGACTGATTGTTGTCCTATGGACAGTCTCCCACCTCAGCTGTAGATCTCTGCAGTTCATCCAGAGTGATCATGGGCCTCTTGGATGCATCTCTGATCAATCTTCTCCTTGTATGAGCTGAAAGTTTAGAGGGACGGCCAGGCCTTGGTAGATTTGCAGTGGTCTGATACTCCTTCCATTTCAATATTATCGCTTGCACAGTGCTCCTTGAGATGTTTAAAGCTTGGGAAATCTTTTTGTATCCAAATCCGGCTTTAAACATCTTCACAACAGTATCTCGGACCTGTCTGGTGTGTTCCTTGTTCTTCATGATGCTCTCTGCGCTTTTAACGGACCTCTGAGACTATCACAGTGCAGGTGCATTTATACGGAGACTTGATTACACACAGGTGGATTGTATTTATCATCATTAGTCATTTAGGTCAACATTGGATCATTCAGAGATCCTCACTGAACTTCTGGAGAGAGTTTGCTGCACTGAAAGTAAAGGGGCTGAATAATTTTGCACACCGAATTTTTCAGTTTTTGATTTGTTAAAAAAGTTTGAAATATCCAATAAATGTCGTTCCACTTCATGATTGTGTTCCACTTGTTGTTGATTCTTCACAAAAATATACAGTTTTATATCTTTATGTTTGAAGCCTGAAATGTGGCAAAAGGTCGCAAAGTTCAAGGGGGCCGAATACTTTCGCAAGGCACTGTATATATGGTTAGGGTCTACCTTAAGTCCTTCCCTTTCCAACTCAGTTTGATCAAACAGCCTTCCCCCAAAACCCTTCTTTACCCAACGGAGGGCAATTACTAGTCAGTCCTTCCATCTCTTTCTTTATCTCCCTCTCTCACTGCCTGAAAGGGGAAAGGAGTCTGCGAGTCATGGAGACTTCTGTGTCATTTAGGTCTAGATTGACACACACACTTTTTACACACAGACCTCAGTCCATTGACACAGACCCATCTAGAGACTTTAGATCCCAACTCCAATGCTTTCAAGACGAGCTAGAAAAAGGCCAAATGCAGCTCTGCTTAGTGCATGATCTTTTCGGAATGTCGGAAGGAATGTTTCATTCTTCATTCTTCCAAAAATGAGAGGCATTACAATTATTAAGAAAGCTTTATTCTTAGACGAATATTTTAAAAGCCATTGAGTGTTTATCAGGGGCATTAGTTTTACCTTGTATGGTGTACAGAGTTTGCATAATTTAGACCATTCCATTGGTGCATCTGGCAAGGTAAAACGAAAGCATCCAGTGTGGTTGGGGTGTGGTCAGATAGAGCTTTGATTGCCTGTGGTGCACAACCAATTACAGTAGAGACTGAATATGAACCATACAAATAACATTATCATGCATGGTCTCTCTATTGACTATTCTCTTTGGCTTTAACTCTTGTGGAAAATGCTATCTGAGCCTATTGCTCACATTAACCCAGCAAAGCCCCAGTACACACTGGACAGGACTGTGTGACCATGCTGTGTGCTTTGTCACTAGGACCTTACCTGTCTACTATACCATCTATTCCTCCTTCCCCTATTTTTACCATTCCCACATCTCTCTCTTAACCCTAAACCCCCATCAGTCCACGGATAAGGCATGTCTATTCGTTCTATATATTTGGGCCCATTTTCTGGTATGGAAATGATATCATTCAATTATTAACAACTAACCTCAACTCGATAAAAATAAAATAAAATCTACAGTTTCTAATTAGTGCTGTCTCCTGGAATTTCATAAACTTTCCTCTAAAAACTTGAACTGAATAGGCAAAGAGGTCCTTACAAAATGGCAATCAATGCACACGTATGTGCCTCTGAGCTATGCTTCTCAAAAGTAATACAGTAACTTAGCTTCTGTATCATCATCAAATCCCTAACATTGTTAGGTGGATTAACATTGAGGACCCTGCAAACAACAAAGGTGAGGATTTTTGGAAATATCTTAAAAAATAATCATTGCGACGCAAGGCACAAAACTATCTGTATTCCCCTTTGAAGACCGGCCTCCACTCGTACAGTAGCCTATGCTGCGCTCCGTTGGGCCCTGACCACTCCCCTTTCCTCCCCCCATCCCCCTAGTCTGGCCCCCACGCCTCGCCAACCCCCCTTCCTCCACACTCTCTCACCTGTGAACCCAGCCTGTGAGTCTCCGTGCCCTTTCCTTATTAAATTTCACTTATCAATCATTCTTGCCAGGGATGCCATCGCCCACCACATTAAAGAAGTCAGAGAAGTGTGGTTTCAGCAGCCCTGTCGTGCCTTCGCAGACCACCTCCTCCCCCCGAACGGCATTCACACACCATCATCGGCCTGTCATTACAGGACCTAGAGGTGAGGTCCCCCCCACCCCCCACCCCCAACCGTGTCATCCCTGGCTCTCCCTAGTTCACCACCTATAGCTGCCTACTCCCCTCTGTCAGATAAGGGCTGTAGAGAGAGAGAGACAAAGCAGAGTGCTCCGTGTGGCTGGTGCTGCTGTGTGTGTGGCTCTGCTCAAACTTAGTGTTGCTACTGTAAGTGTGTTGTACAGTAGTGTTTCCCATCACCGGTCCTGGAGGACCGCCAACCGTACATATTTTTGTTGTGGCCCAGACAAGCACACCTGATTCTACTTGTCAACTAATCATCAAGCCCTTGACTGGTTGAATCAGGTGGTTTTATCTGGGGGCTTCAACAAAAATGTGTGCTGTTGGGGATACTTGAGGACCGGAAGTTGGGAAACACTGTTGTTCAGGTTCTGCTTTGTGGGTTTGAGTGCGAGATCCCATCCCCCTTTCACACTTGGTGATTAGTTCTGTGTGCACGTGCGTGTTTGCGTGTGTCTGTTTTTGTGCGTGCATGTATGGCCGGCTGTGGGTTTAGCCGGGAATGGTCATGTCAGAACACGAGTTCATATTTTTACTGTGAGTGTAATCCACAGATGACCTCACCAAGGCAAGCTGCTTTCGCTTTGGCCGGTTTGGTTTATATTATGGTTTGGTTTATATATGGTTTGGTTTATATATGGTTTGGTTTATATATGGTTTGGTTTATATATGGTTTGGTTTATATATGGTTTGGTTTATATATGGTTTGGTTTATATATGGTTTGGTTTATATATGGTTTGGTTTATATATGGTTTGGTTTATATATGGTTTGGTTTATATTTGGTTGATATATTATGACTTATTACCATATAGCCATAAATGTAGACCACACAGGTTTATACGATATGAATGTTTCAGGAGACCAGTAACTAACATTGAAATGAGTAATCGTCATCGTCATTAGCTTTAAGTGCTACTTTCTGAACTATTATCCAAGTATTAGGACGGGTCCTAAATAGCATAGGGCCGTAGGGCTCCAAGTAGTGCCCTTTAAAGGGAATGGGGTTCCGTTTGGGGGACAGCGTTACAGTATAGTGTGGTTATCCGGGAGCTTTGTTTCCCGTCCTGGCCACCAGCAGTATTTGCTTTAGCGAGGCAATGCTTTCATATGCTCTGGCAATGCTTTCATATGCTCTGGCAATGCTTTCATATGCTCTGGCAATGCTTTCATATGCTCTGGCAATGCTTTCATATGCTCTGGCAATGCTTTCATATGCTCTGGCAATGCTTTCATATGCTCTGGCAATGCTTTCATATGCTCTGGCAATGCTTTCATATGCTCTGGCAATGCTTTCATATGCTCTGGCAATGCTTTCATATGCTCTGGCAATGCTTTTTGTTTGAGGGGGAAAATATGGGTCATCCAAACATTGTTTTGCACTCTGTTGCTTTGTCCAGGCTAGTGTTCTTGCAGTTTGAGAAACGGGTTGAGGAACGTGTAGTCCTATAGTGTTCGTATAGCTTTTCTTTTTTCAATTCACCATTTTATTTATTCTCATTTTTCAACCGGTCTCCCCTTTTGTTCGTACTCACTGCTAAGCTCTGTGCAGACAACTGTGCGTCGGTTAATGTGGAACACGCTAGGAAGACCATCCATCGACAGTGACGTGAGCACTTTGAGCTCTCTGTGTTGTCAAGCAGCTAGCTAGCTTGTCGTCACTGTCTGTCTGAGAGAAGGTAGTCGTCACTGTCTGTCTGAGAGAAGGTAGTCGTCACTGTCTGTCTGAGAGAAGGTAGTCGTCACTGTCTGTCTGAGAGAAGGTAGTCGTCACAAGCACACACACCACTGTTTCGTTGATGTCTTCCATCTGCAGTGGTGGGGGGGATTACTACAGGCTTGATGTCCATAATATTTTGACCTATAAAAAAAACGTTAAAACCCACTGGGGCTTAAAGGTTGAGGCTTGGGAGGGATTAATTCGTGTCAGTAAGTAGTATAACTGTCACATTTAGGATGTTGTGTTCTACGCTCACATAAAAGGCCAAAATGGTGGGGTTCATTCATCTTCAAGTCGAGCCGGTTGTCATGTCTGTTTGGTTGATTTTAACCGCCCTGTTGTACCGATCTAATCTGTAGTTGATTTATCATAGTTGGAGCGCCTTCTTCACGCCCCACGTTCCTTTTGAAACGTTAGCCGAACCCGTTGAGCCGCGAGACGTAGGTGTCGTCACAGGGCGCCACAATTTGGCAAACAAAGACTCGCGAGCCGCACGGTTCGTTAGCTTGACTTCTCGTCTTCAAAAGGGCTATTAAAACGGTCTTCTTTCGTTGTCTCCCTCGGCACTCTCCTCAGCAGCCTCCTCCCACGGGTTCGCACACACACACACACACACACACACACACACACACACACACACACACACACACACACACACACACACACACACACACACACACACACACACACACACACACACACACACACAGCCACCTGTTGATATCTCTCCAAGTGAAAACCACCCTTCTCAGTCATAATAAGGGAGGGATTTCTTTTTTGTATAATTTTTCAGCATCCCTGTGGAACGCTTTCCACACCTTGTAGAGTGCCCCGACAAATTGAGGCTGTTCTGGAACTCAATATTAGGAAGGTGTTTTTAGAGTTTGGTATACTCAGTGTATTACCACTAGAATATTACTAGTATTTTATATATTCCTGCTACCGGTCACTGTTTACAGGTGTTCTTAATGTTTGTACGCTCAGTGTATAATATATTTTTCAACTAGAAGTTGGCAGTGGGGGTAAAATAGAACAAAGTGGTAGGTGGGGGAAGAAAAAGCCACCGAACCAATTCAATTTGCAAAGTGGAACTAATCCGTAGCACTTTTCTATTGGCCATGCAGCACCACATGTAGGCCCAGACCACAATGGAGCCCGCTGCTCCCTCCCTCCTTCCTCCCTCCTTCTTTCCCTCCCTCCCTCCATTTCTCCTTCTTTCCCTCCCTCCCTCCCTCCCTCCCTCCCTCCCTCCCTCCCTCCCTCCCTCCCTCCCTCCCTCCCTCCCTCCCTCCCTCCCTCCCTCCCCTCCCTCCCTCCCTCCATCTCTCCTTCTTTCCCTCCCTCCATCTCCCGCCAGCTGTCTGAAGCCTTAGCCAGCTTCCCGTCTTGTTCCCTCCCCTCCCACGTCATGATAATTTACATATTTGACCCGGGGGGGGGCGATGCCCCTGGACCCCCTCCAGATTAGCTACAGGCCCACCCACTGGGCGCGTGTGGGGAGGACCTACTGTCCATCCAGCCCCACTTTCATCTCTCCTCCATAATGACGCGGTAAAGTCACAGCTAACAGGCCTCGCTTAGAGCCCCAGTGAAAGGCCCTCAGGGACCCTGCTGGGGATGCTGTCCCCTACCTCCTCGCCCTCCCCTCCAAGCTACAGCTAGTCCCCTCTGAGTTGAATGGGATGATGATGGGGGCACGGGGCTACAGAGCCCATAGTTAGCGTACTAGCAGGCTAGCAGCATATCAGCTGCTTCAACATATTTGATATCCTCCCCATTGTCTCAACAATGTGGCGTTAGTACACCTTCAGCACAATGTGACGCATCGCTCACGAGGCGAAGCCCAAATAAACCCCGGAGAGGGGGAGAAGAGAAGAGGGAGCTTATTCAGGGAGTTATGAGCTGTGCTGTGTCTGCTGTCAGGAATACATCCTTCTCTGTAGCAGTGGCAGGTTACTCCACCCACCCCTCTAACAGGCCTTAACACTGTTACCCCAATTTCTCCTTTACCACCTGTGGAGTCTTTTCAAATCAGCAGTGTCATAACAGGACGAATGCTCACAAACAGGGCTGTAGAGACGTGTGCACAAAATTAGAGAGAAATACGCTTTTTGTGCGTACGGAACATTTCCGTGATCTTTTATTTCCGCTCACGAAGCATTTTTGTTCCGTATGGACAATTCAGATATGAGGTGATTGATGGGAATGACAAGTATTGACAGGGCTCCCCTAACCCGTTTTAAAGCAGACTGAATGTTGCGCTGATGGTGAGTACAGCATTCAGTCGGGTATTAACCAGGCTAGCGGTCCCCCAGGATCGGTAGTGTGACCCCCGGATGTCAAGAGGGGACTAAATGCAGTAAAGATGGGTTTATGGGGTAGAGTAGCAGCACCCCTCCGCATGCTAAAAGCCTTTTTGGGCTCATTAGTTGACAAGCCGGGACATGGGCGCCAAACTTAGTTTACTCACAACTTCTCCCCTGGAAAATATTCATCATAGCATAAATGAGGAACATAACATGTGAGCAAAAGGCTATTTAAGTAATTGGAAATCGTTCTCGAACACTTAAGTTTAGTCTCCCCCAGAAATAAATAATGATTCCTAATTGACGCTGGCCATTTGTGTAATGGACATTGGCGGACCCCTCTTGGACCGGCCCAAGCCGGTCGGCACAGTGGGACAGGAGCTGGTCAGCGGCCAGAGAGGCAGCGGTCAGGTCAATCACTCAGACTCTACGGCCATATACTGGACGGGGTAAACGATGATAAGTGGCGGTGATCCAGAGACTAAGGGTGCATCCAAAATTGCACCCTATTCCCTACATACTTCACTACTTTTGACCAGATCCCATTTAAGGGCATTTTGGACACAACCTTAAGTGACGCCCGTCAATGGTAGTCTACTTAGACAATCTGCCTCGCTAGCTAACGTTGTGACGAGCGGGAGGTATAAAAGCACCAACGATTGATTCTGATTCTAATGGGGGACATAGTACCTCCTTGAGTTGTGTGTGCGTGTGCACGTGTCAAGTTTGTCTGTGCCTGTGCGTGTACGACTGCAAGTGTGACGGGGTGTTTTATTAGCACACTTGTCAGGCGCTAACTGGAGAGTGACTCATCCACATTTTACGAGCCCGACTCGCCAGTGTGCAAAGCTGTGTGCAAAGCTGTGTGCAAAGCTGTGTGCAAAGCTGTGTGCAAAGCTGACATCAAGGCAAACGGTGGCTACTTTGAAGCATTTAAAATATAAAATAGAGTTGAAGTCGGAAGTTTACATACACTTAGGTTGGGGTCATTAAAACTCGATTTTTCAACCACTCCACACATTTCTTGTTAAGAAGCTATAGTTTTGGCAAGTCGGGTAACACATCTATTTTGTGCATGACACAAGTCATTTTTCCAACAATTGTTTACAGACAGATGTTTTCACTTATAATTAACTGTATCACAATTCCAGTGGATCAGAAGTTTACATACACTAAGTTGACTGTGCCTTTAAACAGCTTGGAAAAGTCCAGAAAATGATGTCATGGCTTTAGAAGCTTCTGATAGGCTAATTGACATCATTTGAGTCAATTGGAGGTGTACCTGTGGATGTATTTCAAGGCCTACCTTCAAACTCAGTGCCTCTGCTGGACATCATGAGAAAATCAAAATAAATCAGCCAAGACCTTAAAACAATTGTAGACCTCCACAAGTCTGGTTCATCCTTGGGAGCAATTTCCAAATGCCTGAAGGTACCATGTTCATCTGTTCAAACAATAGTACGCGAGTATAAACACCATGGGACCACACAGCCGTCATACCACTCAGGAAGGAGATGCGTTCTGTCTCCTAGAGATTAACGTACTTTGGTGTGAATAGTGCAAATCAATCAAAAACAACTGCAAAGGACCTTGTGAAGATGCTGGAGGAAACAGGTACAAAAGTATCTATATCTCTGGGCTCTGGCCCCCCAATGGTGGAACAAACTCCCCCACGACGCCAGGACAGCGGAGTCAATCACCACCTTCCGGAGACACCTGAAACCCCACCTCTTTAAGGAATACCTAGGATAGGATAAAGTAATCCTTCTCACCCCCCTTAAAAGATTTAGATGCACTATTGTAAAGTGGCTGTTCCACTGGATGTCATAAGGTGAATGCACCAATTTGTAAGTCGCTCTGGATAAGAGCGTCTGCTAAATGACTTAAATGTAAATGTAATGTAATATATCCACAGTAAAACGAGTCCTATATTGACATAACCTGAAAGGCCGATCAGCAAGGAAGAAGCCCTGCTCCAAAACCGCAATAAAAATGCCAGACTACGGTTTGCAGCTGCACATGGGGGCAAAAATTTTACTTTTTGGAGAAATGTCCTCTGGTCTAAAAGGAAAAAGGGGGAGGCTTGCAAGCTGAAGAACACCATTCCAACCGTGAAGCATGGGGGTGGCAGCATCATGTTGTGGGGGTGCTTTGCTGCAAGTGGTGCACTTCACAAAATAGATGGCATCACGAGGGAGGAGAATTATGTGGATATATTGAAGCAACATCTCAAGACATCAGTCAGGTTAAAGCTTGGTCGCAAATGGGTCTTCCAAATGGACAATGACCCCAAGCATACTTCCAAAGTTGTGGCAAAATGGCTTAAGGACAACAAAGTCAAGGTATTGGAGTGGCCATCACAAAGCCCTGACCTCAATCCCATAGAAAATATGTGGGCAGAACTGAAAAAGTGTGTGCGAGCAAGGAGGCCTACAAACCTGACTCAGTTACACCATCTCTGTCAGGAGTAATGGGCCAAAATTCACCCAACTTACTGTGGGAAGCTTGTGGAAGGCTAGCAGAAACAATTTAATGGCAATGCTACCAAATACTAATTGAGTGTATGTAAACTTCTGACCCACTGGGAATGTGATGAAAGCTGAAATAAATCGTTCTCTCTACTATTATTCTGACATTTCACATTCTTAAAATGAAGTGGTGATCCTAACTGACCTAAGGCAGGGATTTTTTACGAGGATTAAACGTCAGGATTTGTGGAGAACTGAGCTTAAATGTACTTGGCTAAGGTGTATGTAAACTTCCGAATTCAACTTTATATTTGGATTTGTTTAACACTTTTTTGGTTACTACATGATTCCATATGTTGTTTCATAGTTTTAATGTCTTCACTATTATTATACCATGTAGAAAATAGTCAGATAAAGAAAAACCTTGGAATGATTAAGTAAGGTGTTCTAAATCCTTTGACTGGTACTGTATATAAAAAGCATGAATGGATAGCGTACGATCATAGATACCATTTGGCCACATAGGCCTATAAACATTTACAATGAACGGCAAAATCACAATAATCACAAGAATGGATTCAGATCAAAGTCTACGTTGAGATCGAATGGGGCAAAGGTCTTTAAATTAAAAGATCCAGGCAGCCTCTCGTTTTAACAATACATTGTCACGGTTACCCCCTCTCCTAGGGAGGGTGACGTGTTCGATGCCGATATGTAAGGTAGGGACGAAATAGAGGGATTCGCTTCCAAAAAGTGGGCCGCAACTGGATACGTCGAGTCCTTGCACCGAATGGTGCTACGATGCTCCGAGATTCTTACTTTTAGTTTGGGCTTCGTTTTACCCACATCATTTTTTACCACAAGGACAAATGAGAAGATAAGCTGACTGCCTTAGTGGAGCACGTGTCTACACCTTTGATTGGGATCATTTTCCTTGTCTGAGGGTGTTTGAAGGATCTCCATTTTTGTAAGTGCCATTGCCTCGAATGCAGCCAACATTAAAATTGGCAATACTTAAGTTTTGTCAATTAGGCTGTGGCGATAAAAGGATCTCTTTGCGCTGCTGGGTTACTGTACCCAGTACTGCCCTGTCTGTGAGGAGGCTCAGCAATGGCCTATTGCCATGAGCCAGAGAACAGGTCTCAGACCAGTGAGCTGGAAAGAGGAGTCAAGGGTAGAGAGAGGGTGGGAATGGGACAGGAGAGAGGTGTCTCAAAGAGAGCGGTGCCTGAGGGCATAGAGTGAGAGAGCAAGAGGATGACAGGGACAGAGAGTGTGTCTGTGAGAGAGGGAGTGACTGAGTCAGCCTGTGAATGGGTGTGTCTGCCTCTGTGAGGTCAGTGTGGTTCTGTCTCCTGCCTGCAGCTTCTGCAGCATTGCCTCAGCACACAGCACAGCAAGGCTAATTCAATTGTAGAGTCTGGACACTCCACTCTTCCGCCTGTGTGCACGCACATGCACATGCTCATGCTCATTATGTCCGTGTGTGTGTGTGTGTGTGTGTGCTCGCGCAGCCAGGGAGTGCACAGCGAGGGTCTCTCCACCCCTCACCCCCGCCGACCCCACCCCTCACTTCAAAAGTCCAACATTCCAGCCCCCCAGACAAAAGGCAGGAATATGAAAAGACGGGGCACGCCAAAAAGAGAAAAGGAGGGGTTCTGTGTCTTTCAGCCTCTTAGGCTGGAAAGTGATAGAGGAAGGGCATGGAGTCTGCTTCCCAAATGGCACCCTATCCACTATGTAGTGCACTATATTTGCCCAGGTTCCAGTTTCCTGTCAGACTCTATTGAGGCTGTAAGTATGGAATAGGGTGCCGTTTGGGATGCACCCAGAGAGAGCCATGGTCCATTCTATTATTACTGTAAACACAATGGCCACATAGCGGCATGGCGGAGGGGGAGCGTCCCCCCAGTTTCCAGTCAGCCTCTATTGACAGAGCCATAAATCATGGCAAAGTTAAGTGAATTAATGCAGCAGGGAGCTGTGGCTTTAACAATGTTTATGTAGTATCAGCTTACCATCTCTCTCTCTCTTTCTCTCTCTCTCTCTCTCTCTCTCTCCGATAGCTGTATGATCCCTGCTTCTCTCCTTGCCCTCTCTCTCCCTCTCTTTCTTTCTCTCTTTTGCACTAAGTTTACCATCTCTCTTTCTTAGTTAACCATCTCTCTTTATCCTACTCTGTCTCTGTAATTGCTGTACGTTCTCTCTCTTTCCCTCTCTCTCTGTTTACCATTCTCTCTCTCTCTCTCTCTCTCTCTCTCTCTCTCTCTCTCTCTGATATGGGCAGAGTGGCGGAGAGAGCTAGTCTTATTAAGAGACCCAGCAGTAATACATCACAGGCTTAAAGACCCCCTCTCTCTCCCCCGCCGTTGCACGTCCCAGCCAGGCATTATACTAATAACCAATAACTGAATATTACCTCTATTAAGAGCAGCCTAATTAGATTGTGCTGGTTACAATTAAATACTTAATAAGCCTCGATCCATTACAGCACTGTCAGTTATACCACAGGATCCGGATGGAGGACAGGTGCAGACCTGTGCCAGTCGATTAATTGAGCCCGCGTGCACACTTGCATTGAATCTCACACACACACGCAGATCAACACATACACACAAACCTTACATGCGGTCACACTCTCACAGACACACGCAGGATTCACACACACACACAAACACACATGCTTGCGTTCACTCTCACACCGACTCTCACTCACATGCAGACGTCACAAACACACACAAACACACACACACACACACACACACACACACACACACACACACACACACACACACACACACACACACACACACACACACACACACACGTGTTCACGCACACTCATGCTCACACACACACAGATTTGGAAGTTAAGAGGATGGAAATGTTTAATTGTGTCATCGGTGACGCAACACCTCCAGACTCCAGACTCACCTCCAGACTCATTGCTCTCGACACTTCTGTTGTGACACAGTGGAAAGTCAAATGCCATCAGCGGACATCACAAATGTCACTAAGTGTCATTGCCTAATAACAATGACTGTATACCAATTTGTGACAAATATCATGTTTAGAAGTGTCAAGTAAACGGTTACCACATTTTCCCCTTGTGCGAGAGTGAATGAATGCGGGCCGCAGTATGCCTTTGGTTGAATCATGGAGGGCCCGCCTCCCTTTTGATAGACAGTGAGGGGCATTGTGGTCCGTAGACGTCTTGTCATCTGCACCGTGGGCCGCCTGCCCTCTGTCACCACCACGTCAAAAAGGCCTGTCACACACACACACACACACACAGCCCAGCTTGTGTTTGTGCCTTGGCGTTTGTTTGTTTGTTTGGGAATTACTGGGTGTGATTATGTGGGTGTGTCTGGATGTGAGTGTGTTGATGTGCGGAACATGTATGGTATTAAGTGACATTCTAAATGGTGTGTGACAAACTGTGGTGCATGGCACCCCACCGTGATAGATGATGTCACCTTCTCCCCTCCATCCTCCCATCTCTCTAGCCTACTCCCTAACCAGACTCTCTCTCTCTCTCTCTCTCTCTCTCTCTCTCTTATTGACTGACATGACAAACTTTCTATCTCCCCCCCACCTCTCCGCCCACAGCGAGTCCCCACGCCACGCCGTCGAGCCTCCACTTCCCCACGTCGCCCATCATCCAGCAGCCCGGCTCCTACTTCTCCCACCCGGCCATCCGTTACCACCCCCAGGAGAGCCTCAAGGAGTTTGTCCAACTTGTCTGCCCCGACTCTGGCCAGCAGGGAGGACAGGTGGGCTTCCTTAACGTAAGAACAAGGAGCCTTCTACAGTACATACATACCACAAACACCTAGGTTGTGTCCCAAATGGCACCTTATTCCCTATACCAGGAGTAGGCAACCCTGGCCCTGGAGGGGCCGCGGGCACTTCGATTTTTTTAATTGAACCGACCTGGAAGACCAGGTGTGTTGAATTTAGGCAAATCACTGAACTGATCAGTTAGCTCAGTTGGTCAGGTGTAGTGTCTAGTTGGAAAAAAATCCTGCAGTACCTGCGGCACTCCAGGAACAGGGTTAGCTAACCCTGCCATAAATAGTGCACTAATTTTGACCAGGGCCCATAGGGATTAGGGTGTCATTTGGGATGCGTTACTTGTTCGATGCCTCTTGCTTCTTTCTTTTGGATTCTTCTGTTTAAATTCTTCTGTCGTTTTCTTTCTCCCTCTATAGTGCTCTACATTCATGCTGGTCCATTCACACACACACACACATATATA
Source organism: Oncorhynchus keta (assembly GCF_023373465.1). Classification (NCBI taxonomy): domain Eukaryota; kingdom Metazoa; phylum Chordata; class Actinopteri; order Salmoniformes; family Salmonidae; genus Oncorhynchus; species Oncorhynchus keta. The sequence goes on along the minus strand of NC_068421.1, from coordinate 52,614,428 downwards.
TTTACACTAATGGGGGATTTTTTTCTCTGTTAGAAGTATGCAGAAATACCATGGGGGAAATACTGTACAAGTGGTCGAAGAGAGAGCACTGCAGTGGAGGTGTGTGTGTGCGTGCGTATGCCTGTATGTGTGTATATGTACTTGCGTGGGAATGCGTATGTGTGGGTGGGTGTGTGTGTGTGTGTGTGTCTGTATCTGGGGGGTTGACTCGATGTCTGCAGTTAGATAGTTGATATATTTCTGTCTAGACACTGAATCAATACCCAGACCAGTTTCCCCATGCACACTTTTCATTCGCCCATTTAATCTGAATCCATCTCTCCGTGTACTCCTGCCCACAATACACACACACACTGAGAGACACACACACGGAGAGAGAGAGAGAGAGAGAGAGAGAGAGAGAGAGAGAGAGAGAGAGAGAGAGAGAACAGCACTGTGCGTGTAAAGGTTTAGTGAGCCGTGACGACAATCTCAGTACATGACTAACTTCTAGCTTTGAATAGCAGTAAAGGAAAGGGTAGACACATATCCAATACCATCAATTAACCGTCTTACCTGGCCCTTTTCATAGTAATCCAATCACCAAAACAGAGCAACAGAATCGTTCTCAATCAGATCTGAACATGACGCGGGATTCTATATCAAACGACTTAGCGTATCTGATACAAGTGGCTGGCTGATTTACAGCTGTCTCTATTGCACACGCGCATAGACCCACACACACACACACACACACACACACACACACACACACACACACACACACACACACACACACACACACACACACACACACACACACACACACACACACACACACACACACACACACACACACGCACACACACACACACACACACACACACCGGTGTGACTTCCTTCCAGGCATAAATCTGGAGTGCACGGTAGCTGACCCTACAGCCTGCTGTCTCCAGCATGGCCCAGACACTACAACAAGAGACGGC